>NW_006400123.1:613748-621922 GCF_000299155.1 Elephantulus edwardii
AAGGTTGTGTCATCTTCATAACACAGATTGTTAATAGATCTTCCACCAATCCTGATGCCACACTTCTCCTCATAGAGCCCAGCCTCTCGGATAATCAGTTCTGCGTATAGGTTGAAAAGGTATGGAGATAGGACACATCCCTGGTGTACACTTCTCCTAATTTTGAACCATGCAGTGTTTTCTTGCTCTGTTCTGACGACTGCCTCTTGGTCCAAGTATAGGTTTCGCATTAGCACGATCAAGTGTTCTGGGATTCCCATTCTTCTCAGAGTCAGAGATGAAGTAAAAAAGATGGTACAGTCCATGAGGAGCAGCACTGCTAATTCAAAGGCCATACCTCTCTGGTGTTTCAAATACATTAGTAGTTCTGCAAGAGAAAAAAAAAAGGAGGGGGGAGTTATTCTCTTCTGGTGGGATTTACAGCCTCAGAAACTACTCAGGGTCAGATATGTGTGCTGGTTCTGAATTGATGGCATTGAGTGAGTGAGATTGTGGTCAGAATTTGGGAGAATGATGTCTTTCAGGATGGAGCATGGAAAGCTGATGATGTGGTGAAGCTTGCAGAAATGCTGTTGGAGAGTAAAATCAGTTTTTATTTTTTAATCTCATTTTTCTTAACATATTTAAGCTATCACACCTTACGGGCATGAACAGAGTAAGGTTATCTTTGCTTAACAAAAGAGGGCAGCCAGCAAAGCTTGAAAAGGCACAATATAGGACAAATCACAGGAAGGCCTATTTTATGGAATTATGAGTAAACCAAGACAGAAAACATTTGTTATCTTGAAAAACATTGCAAATATTGTAAGTACTACAGATATGGGTGTGCATTTGTAGTACAAGTTCTGCCTTGACTATGTAAACATTAGAATATGGAGTGATAACTTTACAAGGAATTCTTGTAAGTGATTTTGAGCAACTAAGAGAAGTTAGAGGATTGAATCAAAGAAGGTAGAACTCATTGGACTCAAGGGATGGGGCGGAAGAGAAGAAAAGCGGTTTTGGAATCCAAACGACGTACACGAAGCAGTGTACCGGGACTCGAATCTGCTCTGCTCTAATCAGAAATGGTTTCCCACGGGGCCTTACCTGGGAGATGTACTATATTACGTTTGCCTGTGGCTCTATTACATCAAAATGTGCAGCAGTCTAGGTAACTGAGAGGAAAGATTAACTTTACAACTCATCACGAACATGGTGTATCTGAATTTGTACAACACATCTTTTCATTATTGTTTCTTCTCTGTAAGCTGAAGGAGTAGGAGCAGATAACTTCGTATCATTTTACAGTCTTTGTGCCATGGTGGTAAGCACCTGTATTAGAATCCCAAAAGCACATAGTTTGAATCTACCAGTTTCACTGAGGTAAAAGGATGGGGCAGTCTTCTTCCATGAGCTTTAATACCTCTGAAAACTTGCTGGACGGTCAGCTATGAGTCGTTACGATTTGATGGCATATGACAACACCAACAACATTGACTTATTGGGAACATTGCATAGATTTAAATAAGGAAAACTGTGCTTCAGGGCTGCATGCTTTCTCCCTACTTGTTCAATCTGTATGCTGAGCAAATCATCCAAAATATGTACTTTAAGAAGAAGAATGTTGACTCACAGAGACTCATCAACAACCTGTGTTTTGCAGATGACACAATCTTGCTTGCTGAGAGAAAGATTTGAAATGCTTAATGTGATGGGTCAACAACTAGAGTCTTTGATATGTGTGATGCCTCAAGAAAATAAACATTTTTCACCACAGGGCCAGTCAACAGGCATCATCATGATAGAGATAGAAATTGTCAATTGTTTTCTTCTCACTTGGATCCACAATCAAGACCCTTGGCACCAGCAGCCATGAAATGTAAAAAATGTTTTGCATAGGAAAAGTATGCTGTCAGGAACCTCTCCAAAGTGCTGAGGAGCAATGATATTATTTTGATGACTAAGGTGCGTGCACCTTATCAAAAAATTGCTATTTTCAATTATTTGTTATGCGTCTGAAAGTTGGACAACGAATATGGATGACAGATAGCAGAACTGAGGCCTTCGAATTGTGACATCAGAGAAGAGTGCTGAATATCCCATGGACTGCCAAAAGGAAAAATAAGTCTTGGAGGCAAGAATAGTGATACTTCATTTCTCACAATTTGGACATATTATTAGGGGGGGGGGAGTCCTTAGAAAAAGACATCATGCTTGGAAAAGTTGAGGCTATCAAAAAAAACGGACTGACACAGTGACTGTATCTGTGACCTGAGCATGTCAAAGATGATGAGGACAGCACCAGTTAAAGCAGAGTTGACTGGAGGGAACTTAACACTAACATTAGTGGATTAGATTTTGTCTTGCATCAGAGAGCTGGACAATGATTAGGGAGGACAGAAGGAGAATTGACGCCTTTGAGCTGTGGTGCTGGAGAAGAGTATTGAATGTACCATGGACTGCCAAGAAAACAAACAGATTCATCCCAGAGAGGGTTAAACTAGGCTACTCCTTGGAGGCAAAGATTCTGGGGCTTCGTCTGACATACTTTGAACATGTTGCAGGGAGAGACAGGTCTTTGGAGAGGGACATCATGCTGGGTAGAGTGGAGAGACAGCGCAGGAGGGGAAGACCCTATATGTGGTGGATCGATTCAGTGACTGGGGTAATCGGGATGGGTGTGTCAGAGGCAATGCGATTGCCACAGGATAGAGCAGGGTTTAGGGCTGTTGTACATAGGGTCGCTATGAGTCGCAAACAACTCGACGGCACATAACAACAACAACAATCTAACTTATGCCCTTGTTGTTATGTGTCATCAAGTCGCCTGCAACTCATAGTGACCCTATATACAACAGCTCTGAAACCTGCCCTTTCCTCAGCCAATTTCATTGTCTCCAACAGACTCAATCCCATGTCTCCAGTCAACTGAGTCAATCCATTTTATCCTGGATCTTCCTCTCCAGAGATGCCCCTCCATCTTTCCAAGCATGATGTACCTCTCAAAGGACTGGCCCCTCCTGGCCACATATCCAAAGTATGTGAGACAGAGCCTGAAAATCCTTGCCTCCAAGGAACAGCCTAGTTTCACTCTGTCAAGGATAAATCTCTTTGTTCTCCTGGCAGTCCAGAGTATGTTCAACATTCTTCTCCAGCACCACAACTCAAAGGCATAGATTAGTTTTCTGTCATCCTTAATTATTATCCAGCTCTCAGAAGCATACGAGTAATTGTGAAGGTCATGGCCTGTATTTGGTGTACCTTAGTCTCCAGACTGACACATTATTGTTCTTCTCTACTCTATGGAGGTCCCTGAAAGTTGACTTTCCCAATACAATCTGTCTGTTGATTTCCTAACTGCTGGTGCCAAGAGTGTTGATTGTGGAACCAAGCAAACTGAAATGATTAAAAATCTCAATCTCTTCTTCATTCATCATGAAACTGCTAAGTGACCCAGTGGTGAGAATCTTTGTTTTCTTAATGTTGAGCTTCAGTTCATATTGAAGCATGTTTCCTAGCTGCTTAGTTATTCAAATTATATTAGTTATCTGATGTTATCACAGAGAGATACAAGTGGGCAGCTTTAACAAACAGGAATTTATTCATTTACAGTTTAGGAGGCTATAAATCTCAATTCAGAGTATCTGCTTTAGAGAAAGGCCTTATGTCTCTCTGATGGTTGTGGAGGGAAGTCCTTGTTCCATTCAGCATCTGTAGCCCAAGTGTTTCCTGGAGATTCTTATGTGTCTTGGTCTTTCCCAGTATTAAAGACTTGTATAGGTCCAAATACTAAAATACTCATTCCACTTCTGGAAATGATTTCTTGGTGGTACTAAGGGCAACCCTGTCCCTACTAGATTTCTCCCCCTTTTATCTCTAGTGAAATAAATGTATTACAAGTTACACCCTAGGATAACATCTTTATTCGCCTAAAATGGGATTAGGACATGTTGCATTTCACCCATAATCCTCCTCCTGCTGTTGTTGTGTGCCATTGAGTCAGAACTAAGTCATAGCTGACTCTCTAACGAGTGTTCAGTGGGAGTTAATTGCATAGAAGGAGACTGATCATCCTTCTGGCAAAGCAGCTGGTGGGTTCAAATCATGCTCCTTTGGGATTACATTGCAGCTTCTTCCCACTAGGCTTCCTGAGCTCCTCTTCTATCATCACTTATTTTATCAGATTATGAAAGATCATTTCATGGCATGGAATGTTGCTGTTCTTTTATATGCAGTTGAGTATGGCTCATAACAATCCTATGAACAACCAATCTGAACACTGTCCTATCTATGCCCTGTCATCCTAACAATCTCTGACACATTCATGCCCAATGCCACAGTCAATGTGTCAATGCACCTGGTCACAGGTCTTCCTCTTTTTTGTTGCTTCTCCACATTCCCAAACATGATATCCCTCTCCAAGGTTTGTTTCCTAGCAACATGCTCAAGGTATGTAAGACAGAGTTTCATTATATTTGTCTCCAAGGAGAACACTGGTTGCACCTTTTCCAAGGCCTAACTGTTTTTTCGACCGTCCATGGGATCTTCAGCACTCTTCTCCAACACCACAGTTCAAAGGCATCAATTCTTCTTCTGTCATCCTTAGTCATTGTCTAGCTTTCAGATGTGAGTGACTACTGAAAAGACCATGGCATGAATCAGATGTATCTTAGTCCTCAAACCGACATGATTATTCCTCAATAATTTGGAGAGGTCCCTGGCTACAGATTTTCCCAGTGCAATATGTCTCCTGATCTCCTGACTGCTGGTACCAAGTGTATTGATCGTGGATGCAAGTAAGATTAACTCATTGACAGCCTCAACACTTTCTTATGGCACAAGATAGAACAGTTGTCCACAGGGTCACCATGAGTTGTAGTCCACTTAAGGACGCCTATCAACACCAACAACACATTTTATTCATATTGTTGTTAAGTGCCATCGAGTCGTAGGCGACTCATAGCGACCCTATGGAGGAAAGTACTCAACACTTATGTGACTTTCATCCTCTCTCCAGGTTCATAGGGTTTCCGGAGGCAAGCTATTATGGAAGTGGATGCCACTCCTGCTTCCATATAGGTGACTCTAAAGTGACCAGAAATTGTATGGGAGGAGATTTCTCCTCCTTTCTCCTATCTTTTTCCTAAAGAGCCACTATTGGATTTGAAGTGCTTGTCTTTGGGGTGTCAGTGCAACTCCTTACCATAGTAGATCAAGCATTTTTGGAAGGAGGGACACCATCCAACGTATGACAGGTGTAATCTAGTTGACTCAAACTCATAGGGACTGTGTGTACAGTAGAACAAAACACTGCCAGATTCGTGGCCAACCTCACAATTTTTGCTATGCTTAAGTCTATTATTGGACTAAATGTGTCAATCTATCTTGTCAAGGGTCTCTCTCTCCTTCACTGACCCTCAACTTTTCCAAGCATGATGCCTTTTTTCCTTTTAGAAGTCACCCTTTCAGAATAGATTTGATTGCTAGTTTGGCAGTCTGTTCAATACTCTTCAACACATTTCAAAGGTATCAATTCTTCGGTTTTCTTTATCAATGACATTACTATGTATACAAAGCAATTGAAAATACGATGGCTTGTGTATATGATGGCTTGTGTCAGGGCACTGTAGCTCTGATCGGGTAATCCCTAGGCAGTTGTACTGCTGACCGAAAGACAGTTGGAATCTCCTAGCATCATAAGGAGTTGTGCTGCCAACTGAAAGACAAATGTGAGTCCACCGGGTGCTCTGTTTGAGGGAAAAAGATAATTTCCATTTATTTACTGCTTCTGAAAACCTGTTAGAGGGATTGCTACAGTTCTGATTTATTGTTGTTATTGTGTGCCATCGAGTCACTTGTGACTCATAGCTACCCTATGTATGCTCTATCCTGTGCCAACCTTAATTATCTCTGATACACCAACCTTCATTACTCCAGTCACAGAATCAATCCATTTCTTCTTCCACTGTCCCTCCACCCTTCTAAGCATGACGTTCCTTTCTAAGGACCAGTCCCTCCTTGCAACATGCCCAGTATGTCAGACAAAGCCTCAGAATCCTTGCCTCCAAAGAGTAGTCTGGTTTCACCCTCTCTAGGATAAACCTGTTTGTTCTCCTGGCAGTTCATGGTATATTTAATATTCTTCTCCAGCACCACAGCTAAAAGGCATCAGTTCTCTTTGTATCACCATCCCTAGTCCCACTGGCTATTGCTGATTCAGTTCTAACTTGAAGGAAGTGAGTGAGTGAGTGATGGGTCACACACACTTTAGTCCTTAAAATGACATCCATGTTCTTTAGCATTTTAAAGTGATCCTTGTCAGATTTTCCAATAGAAAACATCCATCTATTGATGGTGATTGTGGATCCAAGTAAAATTAAATCATTAACAACATCAATCTTTTCTTTATTTATCATGATGCTGTTTATTGATGCACTTTTAAGAACTTTTGTGGGTGCTAAGGTACCCTCTAGCAGGTTTTCAGAGACAGTAAATTGAATGGGAAGAAATTACCCATCCTTCTCCCGAGGAGTAGCGTGGTGGATTCCAACTGCATATGCCTCAGGGATTGCAGCATAACTTCTTACCACTATGTCCCTGACTCAGTCCTACATACTATTGCTTGTTGTTGTGTATTGTCAAATTGGAATCAACCCATAGCTGCCCCTCTTGCAGGGTTTCAGAGGTAGTTATCAAAGGGGCGGGGAGATTGCCCATCCTTCTCCCATGGAGCAGCTGGTGGATTTGAACTATGTGCCTTCAAGACTGCAAGGCAATCTAGGCCACTGGAGCTGCCTATTTGTTGAAATTAACTGAATCGCACCAACAACCTATTTTACTGGGACTCCACAAGTCACCGGGAATGCAAGCCCAATGAAGCATAATTTGCCCACCCAATCTTAGCAACGGAGAAAAGACCATCAGAAAGTATCCATATTGCATCAGGTTTTGTAGTGCTATGCCAGGGACTTACGACAACAGAAAGCTGGAGCAGCTACCTCCCAAAGATAGCTTTGTTGTTGTGTACCATCAAGTCAGAACCAATCCACAGGTGAACATCAGGTGGGTTTTCAGAGGCAGTTAGTCACAAGGCCGGAGGAGAGCACCACACGGAGTGAGCTGTGGGTTGATTCAAACCGGGAGCCTTCCGGGTTGCAGCGCAGCTTTTTGCCACTAGACCACCAGAGCTCCCTCAAGGTAACCTTGCCCAGAACTCTCACTGAAGATCAGGGTAATATCTCAATTTTAAAGTAAACAGCAGAACTCTAGCAGCTTTTCCTTAACAAATGTGCAAAAAGTGGCTTAAAAAACCCCGCAGCTAACAAGCCCAAACAACACAAAGGCCAGACGGACCTCTCATAGGAAGACCATGGCACGTTGCCAATTGATTCTGCCAATTTTATGAACAGAAGTACCTATGTGAGAAAAACTAGTTAGCTTTTGAAAGTGAAGGAAGCTCTAGGAAGGGGCTGAGTTTCAAAAAGGGGGCCCCAAGGGGGCTGAACTACTTTCATCCAGGGAAAAAAACCTCAAACATTAACGAACAGGAGACTGCATGCCTGGAGTTGTTTCAAGGTTCCCCCCCATCGTGCCTCATGTGACAAGGAAAGACTTGTTCTTTTTACAGAAATTTTATTTACTAAAGATTTTTTTCTCCTTTACCACCATTTTCCTCCCTCCCAGGTACTCTGCTTTGAGTTTTCCATATATGAATTAAAAATTCCTTTGAAATACTCGAATTCATAAAAATGTTAGTGGTAGTACGGGTTGGGAGTCCCAGAGAATCGTCATTACCTTATCTCCACTCATCAACCCTGGAAGTGGAGACTGGGGGGTGTGGAAATCCAGCCCTGAGAGTGATCAAGCTAGGGGGGGAAAAAAAACCCCACCCAAACCCATTGCCATCAAGTCCCTCCTAGTGACCCTACAGGACAGAGTAGAACTGCCCCGCAAGGTTCCCAAGGCTGTAGCCGTAAATCTTTATGGAAGCCGACTGCCATCTCTCGTTTCCTGCCCCATCGTTCTTTCTTCGAGCAGCGGGTGGGTTCGAACCGCGGATCTCTGGTTAGCACAGAGTGCTTTAAGCCCGTGATACTGTTAAAGCCCTAGTGTCCCACGGCAGGCTGGGTGTCTGCCTGAGCCGCGGGCGCGGCGGGCACGGCGGGCGCGGGAGGGTCTGCGGCGGGCGGCGC
>NW_006400123.1:622056-632695 GCF_000299155.1 Elephantulus edwardii
GGGTGATCGCTCTCAGGCCGTCCCCAAAGCACCGTCGGCCCCCACGGCCGTTGGTCCGGGCGGGGGAGGGAGAAAGTGAGACTGGGTGTCATCACCATCCATTGTCAGGAGGGGAGGAAATTGGAATCCAGCAGCGGCAAGGAGCAGCTGGGCGGTCACATCTGGGAATGCAAAGCCGACCTCCCCCCCCTCCGCCTCCTCTACCTCCTCCTCTCTCACCCCGGATCACTTCCGAAAGCACTTCGGCTTCAGCCCCTGCCTTGGCCAGAGGTTTCATTTTTAACTGAATATTTACAAAAGCTCGAAGCGTGTGAGGGGGGTGGGGTGGGGTGGAAATAGCGGCTGCTTCTTTTCCAGGGATTTATTTCATGGGGATGTGTTCAAGGCAAGAGCGAATTCAGAAGGATATCGACGTCGTGATCCAGAAGTCCAGAGCCGAAAAGGACTGCCTGTTTGCAGGTGAGTTCTCGCCTTTCACAGCCTCGGACCCAGCGCCGCTTCCTCGGCCCGCCCGCCGCCTCCCTTCCCGGGGTTCTGACCGCGCTCTGTGTGGCTGGGGGTAGGCTGCACGTCCCCATTCCGGGGTTCGTTTGGCAACAGCTGCAGCCACGGGAACGGGAGCCAAAAGGGGGAGGGGGTGTCAGGCTCACTTCCCCCCTCCCTCTCTGCCTGGGCAGCCACAGTTCCAGGGCCAGAGCCTGGGTGGCCCGAGAAGGTCTAGGCTGATGGACAGTGCATTCTGTTTTCCGTCTCTCCCCTCCCCCCGCAGATATCGGGGAGCGTCCAAGCCCGTCTCCCCGTTTCCAGCAGCAGTGGCCGAGCCAGGCGGGCTGGACCCGCTGGGTTTGCGCAATGGGCTGAGTGGCAGCGGCGGCGGCGGCCGGGAATGGAGCCCGCTGCGTTGCGCTGCGCTGCGCTCGGGGCTGCGCTCAGTGCTGAGGCCCCCCGGGGGGAAGCGCGGGGCCGAAGGCCAGCCCGGTCCACTCTCTGCAGACCTCTCCACTTGGAAATACATTGCCCCGGAAAGAGAAAGGCTGCTCGGGCTCCCGAGACACCTAGCGCCCCAGCCTGAGGGTCCATTTTGCGCCCCGGGGAGAGGGCTCTGAGGTTGCTCCAGCGGCCGCGAGCCTGACGGGGGCCGCTTCCGGCCGCCCCGCCTGGGAAATTCCCGCCGTTGCCATGGCAGCCGGCACTTGTTGCGGGGGGCGGCCTCCCGCTGTAGTTGGCCGGTGCGAAGTGTCCCCTCTGGCGAGGCCGCCTGCCACCCTCTCAGCCAAGGCCGGCCTTTGGTTTCTGCAGAAACACGGGGCCCAAATCATGAGCAGAGTTAAAAAATTTAAAAAAATCCAAGCGAAGGGTAGCATTTAACAGCACTTTTTGTTTCAGATTTCAGATACTCTGACTCCACCTTTACTTTCACCTACATTGGCGGCCCCAAAAGGTATTTGTGTGTATATATAGAGTAGCTTCATTTCCTGTTCACACGCTTGTGTTTCCTTTGTTCTTATCATGTTCCGTGTTCGGGTTGGGTTTTTTTCCCCCGCTTTGTTGATGTTGTTCTTTCTAAAACCACGTCCCAACAAGCCAGAGGTACCCAGGGCTTGAATGGCGGTGGAGAAATTCGGTTAACTCAAGAGTTTGTAAATCCATGCCACTGGCAGTGAACACAACTCTTTAAGCTCTTGACGTTAAAGCACTACTGTAGTATTTTAGCTCTTGAGGCGTTTTGGGGTTCACGGAGTCAAGTGGGGTACAAAGAAGGAATACTCGGTCTGGAGTGAAATGCATAAGGAGATAGCATGTCACAAAACAGTTTGATTTCAAGTAATCTTGGTGAGCTGAGGATTCGCGTTTCCATGTTTTCTGAAGGTTGATAGCGAAATAAACAGTCTGCCAATTCTCCATACGGTTTTATTTTAATTTTTTTTTAAAGGAATGCTGTTTTGGTTTTCACATTTGGTTGTAGGAAAGAATTTGGAGAGGTGTATTGTTGCTGGAGTGTACGGCTTCTCTGTTTTAGGGAAAAATAAAAAGAGCTGTATTAACAGTTTGAAGGAAACTCATCCTATTTTGTGTTTATCGAACTCGAGTTAAAATGAAAGATAACCATTAAGATGTTTGTTACCTTTACTTGCAAAGTTAGGGTTTTCTCTTTTTTTAGTCCTTTGGGAACATGGTTGTTTAAAAGAGTAGTGGCCCAGTATGAAGATTGTAAGAGATTTAGACTTAAGAGGACTCCCCTGATCCACCACTGGTGACATTTATTTAATATTAGCTCACGTTTGAAAATGTCTCTAAGCTAAGGGAGTTGAAATGTACAATATTTACAAACTTAAAAATTACAAGTGAAGTGTTCTTTTGTAAAATAATTTTTAAAGACCTTGCAATTCATGTGAGCTTTTAAAAAACTTAGGATTTGTGCTACATTTTACTTTTTCCTTACAAAAACCAAAACCCGAAACATTAATTAAAATGTGCTTCGAGAACATTAATAATAGTAATTATATAAGTATATATATAAATATCCTAAACCCCAGACTATTTTGTTGACTTGATATAATAGCAGAAAATGTGACAGTGAATCAGTAAATTTACATGAGTAAGTACTTTTTACGGAGAGAATGAAATTACAGTATGTCTTCGTTTCCTGGAGTATCATTATTTTTTATTTTTAATTAGGAATTTAAAAAAGAATTAAATTAGAGAAGAGTCAAATAAATTGCTCATACATTTAATATCCTTTAGGATTATTTTAACTGTTAAAATATGCTGCTCATAGAGTGTCCTGCTGAAAATATTCCCCATGCATTCAAGTAGATAGCTGCTCAGATGATCAGTTTCCCAGTTGCTGCTATTCATCTAGTGAGAGATAAGGGGCCAGGGAAAATCCTATGTGGGCTTTTCAGCTAACTAGCTTTTTTATTTTTAAAAACTCCCAAACAGACCTGCGTTCTTTTGGCTTCAGTTTAGGTATATGTGGAAAGAGGGAGTTGAACTATAAACACTTCAACTGTAAAAATCTCATTAAGATTCTTGATTAGCAGATTATTGAAGCAATGTTAACATAGCAAATCTTAGAGAAGGTAGAAGGAGCATGCCTTAAGGAGCAAGACCTGGGGTGGTGGTGGAAGGAATAATTAAGGTAACTTTAGTTTTTGGATGCAGGACAAGTATCAGACAAGTTCCAAAGTTGTTCTAAAGTAAAATAAGTTTCTTTTGCTATGTAATTTTATTAAGGGATGGTATTTTCTTTCTATCCTGATTTAAATTCCTGGAACTCTGTCTCTAAAGTGGAGCTGCCTGTAAAAAGGGGAAGACAACTGGTACAATTCCTGGCATGATGGTCTTGTCTTCTTTAAAGCCTGTTAATGATACAACGTACAAAAGGCTTTGTGGTATAGTAAAGATGGCTTGTATCTCTTGGTAGAGAACATTTTCCTGAAATAGTTTTTTTGAAAATGTGTGTGTGTTGTGTGCCTGTTAGTGTGTGTAGTTTCATTGCCTACTTATATTAAAGGCCTTGGAAGTTCTGATGGCCTAGTGAATAAGGATTTGTACTGCCAAACCAAAGGTAAGCATTTAGAATTCACCAGAGGGAGAGATGGACAGTCTGTTCCTGGGCAGTTATGAGTCAGTTCTGATACAGGGGCGCATAAGCACAACATCAGCATATTGACGTCTGGTATTTTATTACCAACTTTTCCATTCTAACAAGGCAGTCAGACATTTAAAAGTAAAATAATACTCTTCTGTTTTGATCTAATGTGTCTGTCAGTTCATAATGTTCAATTAAGAGTGTTATTTCAGGTAAACTAGATTGACTTTTACCATCTGAAGGAAGTGAGAGTCCTGTGGTGAGATAGTATATAATTATCCTGAAATGTATTTTACTACAATTTCATCTAAACCACTGAGAACATGCATCAAGGATAATTTTCAATTCAAGTTGTAGATCAAACTTATTATACCATTTCCTGTCTGACACTTTTCAGTAATGAATTACACTTTGTTCCAAAGATAAAAATTGTGCTTATATACTGTAATTAAAAAACATAAATAATGTTGACAGTCTTTTTTCCTCCCCAAGTATGTACATTTCTTATGGTTAAGTAGATGAGGGGTAATTGCAGTCCTCAGATATACAAAATGTTCGCTGGTATCTGTTCCTCTGTTCCTTGATGTACTTTACTTGATGTATCTGTTCCTTGATGGACTTTAGTTAGGGAGTGAGGAAACTGAGTTAAACCATTTGGAAGACTAATAATTCACTGTTCTCTAATGGGTAGTCTCATAGAATTATTATTTTCCCAACTTTTATATGTGTGAACTCTGGTTCTTGAGTTTTACAAGTGTGTTCAAAATCACCCAGCCAAATGACAGAGCTACCTTTGAACCTTGTTATTTCACAAGCTAAGATCTGTGCTTTCTTTGTATAGGTGTTCCCAAACTTTATGAGCAGGCACTTTTTAACATTAAAAATTATGCAAATACCTACTTGAGAGTTGTAATTTTAGTGTCTGTTGATTAAGAAATGCTTAATGAAGAAGAACACAGTATCTTCAATAATGTTAAAGGTGTGGATTTGGTTATTAATGTTGTTATGTGCCTGCAACTCATAGCAACCTTATGTACAATAGCTCTGAACTCTGCCCTATCCTGAGCCTGCTTCACTGACTCTGACACACCTAACCCTGTTATCCCAGTTAATGTGTCCATCTCATCTTGGGTGTTCCTCTCCTGTGTTGTCCATCTACTCTTCCAAGCTTGTCCTTCTCCAGTGACTGGTCCCTCTTCCCTCTTGACCCCATACCTAAAGTATGTGAAACAGAATTTCAAACTCTTTGCCTCCAAAGGGGAACTTAGTTTCACCCTCTCCAGAACAAACCTGTTTGTTCTCTTGGAGGTCCATGGTATGCTCAATACTCTAGCATCACAATTCAAAGGCACTGGTTTTTCTTCAGTCATCCTTAGTCATTGTCCAGCTCTCTGATGCATAGCAAGTAATTGGCCTGGATCAGGCACACCTTAGTCTCTAGACTGACGTTGGACATACATGGAAAAATTGATTCCATTTATTTTATCTCAGTGGTTCTTTGAGTCTTCAGGTTAATTGCAGTACAGCCGTTAGCAGTTCAGGGCCTTCCTTAGGCTCTTCACCTTTGCTGCCTCTTAATTTTAGAGGGAAGAACACTGATGTGGTAGGGAGCTGTCTTGCCAGGCTGAGGGAACACAGTTTGAATCCATCAGCTGCGCCCCTAGGAGAAAGATGAGCAGTCTCCTCCCATGCACTGTACTGCCTCTGAAAACTCACTGGAGAGTCAGCAATGAGTTGATTACAACTCGATGGTACCTAACAGCAGCAACAATAGAGTATGTAGAACTGAAAGCCAGGAGTTTCAGCTGTATACAGCTATAAGATTATGCAAAAGTTATTCCATCTGTAAAAACTTAGTCATGTTTGTGATCTCCTCTTGTTCTTTTTTATTTCTCTTATTCCTTTCGTCCCTATTGAGCTTAGTAGGAGTAAACTCATTAAAACCAGAAAGGTTCTGGATTTGGATTCTTTGTCTCCAAATTTTAGAATAAAATTTGGATTTAAAGTGGGTTTAACTCCACATGAAATTAGATGTAGAGTTAGGGATGAAGTGTGTGATGAAGGTTACTGAGCTCTTTGAGGGTAACAAGGAAGCATGTTGATTTCCTGTGACCAGTGGTTTACAGAAACAGGGAAAGAGAAAGGGCGACTCAGGGAGCCTGCTTAACAGACCGTTCTGGGATTTACTGATTGTAAGCTTTAAGCAAACAAAAAAAGTATTGTGAAGATACAACACTTAAACTTTAAAAATGGTTAATTATTGTTTTTTGTGGTTTTTTTAAAAATTTAATTTTATTTTATTATTTGTGTGTACCGTCAAATCAGATCTGACTGGTACAGGAGGAGACCGTCCCTCCTTCCCCGGCAGAGCACCTGGTGGATTTGAACCGTGAGCCCTTGGGATTGCAGTGCAGCTTCCTGCCACCAGGCCACCGGGGCTCCCCATAAAAATGGTTAATTAAAAAAAGTAAAAAAATGGTTAATTATTGTGAAAAAAATATAGAAAAATAAGCAAAACCATCAAGGACCAACACTGAATCCATTGGTTATTTCTGTAATGAGGAACTGTCTTTCATCTGCTGCTTTCTGTCAGATGTTGTTCTAAAGCTGAGCATCCAAATTAAGACAGACTGAGAAGAAGGATTGGTCATCCCCTTCTGGAATGAAAGGCCTTCGAAAATCCTGTGTACAACAGAGCACACTTCTTATTACTGTGACGAGAGGGATTGACTCGGGTAATGGGGAAATGTGTGTCTGAATTAGTGAGACTAGCTCAAGATAGGGCAGCAGGGTACAGAGCTGTTGTGTATAGGGTTGCTGTGAGTTGCAAGCAACTTGATGGCACATAACAATGAGCAAAACCCCACAAAATTTCTCCATCTTCTGTTACTTACATGTTCTTTCAGAATTTCTGTTTTATGTGCATATACAGTAATATGCATTTCATATATTACATGCCTCTGGAAATTCAAGGAACTCTGAGAAATGATCGTTATCAAAAGGGTTCAGGTCTTTTGTTCATAGGATCGCTGAGTCGTTTTCAACTTGATGGCAATTAACAACAACAGCAATTTTCTCCAAAGATTGCACTGTATTATTTGAGATGTTACTTTTCTCCACACTCAAGCACATGATGTTAACACATTTCCTTTAGAAATTTTTGAAGAAATCTTTTTTTTTTTTTTGGAACTGAGAACTTTCGAACCAGGAATATAACTATAGTTTCTTGTTTAAACTTTGGCAGAATGTTCAGAGGTGCGTATGTATGCTGTTGTAAGTTGCTGCCAGTTTTGTTCAGCCTTACAGGGTCCCTGTGCACAAAAAGATGAAACACTGCACGATCCTGTGTGAGCCCATTGTTTTAGACACTGTGCCAACCCAGAGACATCAGCTTGTTTTACTGTGGTGGCTTATGTGTCTGTGACGCTGAAGCTGTGCCACTGTTATTTCAAATGTCAGCAGAGTCAGAGTATGCAGCTTTCAGCTGAGCTTCTAGATGAAGAGCGATTAGGAAGGACTAGTCTTCTGGAAGAAAAAATGGCCAGTAAAAACCTTGTGAATAGTAGTGAATATTGGCTACATTTATACATCCCTGATTGTATATATTCATTCTATGTATTTGTGGTTAGGTTGTCATCTTTTTAATGTGACTCCCTGTTGTAGGGCTTTCTGTCCAAGTGAATCAGAGCATCAAGTGCACAGCTCATGACCCAAAGTTCCTCAGAAACACTGTGCTGCTGCCCCTTTCTCGTCAGCCTTTGTACTTAACGCTTGAAACGCTCATATTTATCCTACTTTCATAAATGTCTCCCTATATTTATCCTACCTCCCTACATGTCTCCCTATTTCAATATTGATTCACCCTCATCATTGAGATTTTTCCTAAATCACATTCTCCAATGATAAACCTTTCTGTCATTGTCTTCTCTAATAGGGATATGCTGTGTGTTTCTGAAACTGTCAGAGTGGACCAGCCATTTGATTGGACGACTCTGGCTTAGTCTTTGTGATTTCTCTAGTCCGTAGCACACAAACTGCTTGTTGTTGGGTGCTGTTGACTCAGTTCTGACTCAGAGTGACCTGATCCTATAGAGTAGGACTGGCCCCATAGTGTTTCTTAGAAAAAAGTAGGAGCAGATCATCAAATCTTTCTCCCACCAGCTGTTGGATGGTGAGTTCAAGATGTCACTCTTTCCCTTAAAATGCAAACACTTAATGATTGTGCTTCAGGACTCCTAGTATCGTCTAGTACAGCATAATTTCTCAATAAATGTATGTTGAATGCTAAAGAGAAATGCTTAAAGATCTTCTGGCAGGTGAGAAGTAATTTCCAAATCAGATGACTATGTGTGGAGACATTGAAGCAGTTCAAAGGGAGCCCATAATCTGATGAGAATACTTGCAGTGGAATTTCATGTTGATCCAAGATGATAATCCAGGATGACAAACTGCTTAGCAAAGTTATACCATTGGTCTCTTGAGTCACATGGTCAACATACTTTCGTCAGAGAAACTTAATACAGCTATATAGGATAATAGTGAGCTGTGGAGACTGTGACACATCGGTGTTTGGACTTAAAAAACTATGTAATTCTCTTTAACAAAATCAACAGCATTTTTGTGATCAAGCCAACTTTCTGGGGACTCACTTCCACCTGGGTTCCAGTGTGTAATTTGCTAACTCATGGGATGTTATGGAGAGTGATAATCTACTTAATTGTCACAGTGCAATTTGTAAAATTTTCTTTAAAGTGTGTGTGTATTTGTGTTGGAATGTAGTGGAATGAGGGAGTGCAGAAGTAATTCTATCATTTTAAAAGTAAGATTTATTACTTTTTGCTATGAAAGAAATAAATACACGCTCATTTTAGAAATCTTGGAATATACAATTATTTTAAAATTCTCAAGTACTCCTTAGGGTGTCAGGATGAAAAGAGTGATCATTTTTTCCTCCATTAAAGATTAATGTATTCCTCTTGGCAGTGGTTACTTGATTAGCATAATTATATGTTATATCAACTTTTATCCAAAATATTTTTTTAAGTATAGAAAATTCAACCAAATTAAAAAAGTTCCTTGCTGTCGAATTGGAACAAACTCAGAGCTGTAAATCCCACAGAGTAGATTGTACTTTTTTTTTTCCCTGTGAAGGTCTCCTGGTAGATTCAAATCGCCAGAGAGTCATAGTGTTTGGGTTGTTAGTATGGCTCCCTTACAGACCAGGCCACCAGAGCCCTCTAGGCCACATTTACATTGTTAATAGGCGTTCTGTTCTCTTTATTGAAACAAGTACAAAAGAAGAGACAGTCTTCAAATACAGATGAGTCCCTTTTTTAAATTCACAAAATTTCAGGTGTTTCTGCTATAACACAGTATGCTCATTTCAGAAGAAATTGTGAATTCCACAAAATCAAGCACTAAAAGTAACAGGACTTGGGGGGAAAATGGGAAGAAGAAGTTGATTTTTATTTTTTTAAAAAGGTGTATTGCATGGACCCCTCAGACCCTACGGTAAACTGACTGAGAGAGGAGCAGAGGTGTGAAAAAAAATAGAAAGGCAAATAAGGATGTGGATTTTTTTTACCCCATTTTAAATTACAGTTGTTTTACCTCTTCTCTGTCCTGAATAAAATTTTCTTTGAAAGAGATTTCATTTTTAAATGGTTTTAAAAACCACTGACCTAAAATAACTACCAATTTTACACAAGTGTAACATTATTGAAGCTTATATATTAAAACATATATTTAAACTCCATTTATTTCATCAATTAAGGTGATGCTACTAATGACATTTACTTAGTAACAGTCTGTATGCTGTGCTCTTTACAGCAAAGACAAATTTAGTATGTTGTCTGCTGTTTTTATATTTTACTGCTAAAGAAACTGAGGCTTGGATAGTTGAATTAATTCACAGTTAGCTAGGGATATATTTTAGTGTAAGTCAATGTTTATGTAAGGTTTAAGGGCATTGGTTAAACTGGCATAACTAGAATAGTTGGAAATGTTTGGAGATAGGAAAGTATTGCTAATAGAATCGGCCAAGGATTGCCCTGAAAATACACTGGTTTTAAAGAGAAGTGCTCGATCCCTTTGCTAAGCATAATAATCAGAACATTTTGTACATTGATTGTGGAATCCTTGTTCAAATATTGGGACAGTTAATTTATGTTCTCCGTCCTTTCTGCAACAGTTAAAAAAGACCATTTGAATGGAATTGTATCAATGCTAAAGCGATGGATTGGCAAAGTGACTGTAGCAATGGACTCAGTGTGTTAGAGATGATGAGGATGGCACAGGATAGGACAAGGTTCAAGTCTGTTGTTTATAGGGTCACTGTGAGTCGTACTGTACTTGATGTCACCTAACAACCATAAAAATATAATTCTCTTCTTTGATTTACTCTGATAAATTGCACTGTAGGACTTAAATCTTTGCCTTATGCCTCTGTCAGTGACTTAGTATGGGATTTTAGTCAAGCATTAACATATAATCTTCTCTTTTTCAGTTCCCTAAATTTGTTTTTATTGTTTTTGGTCAAACATTCTTGTAAGTGGTATAGCACTGGTCTGCTATTTGCTGTATAGAGGTAACTCGTGGTTGCTGTGATGCTAACCACTGTGACACTGATGTGTCAAATGCAATAATGGGTACCGATAGTGGACAATGTTTGGTGGAGCTCCCCAGTTAAAACAAGCTTGGAAGCAGGAGTGGAATCCACTTCCGATTCAGCTTACATCCAGAAACTCTATGAACTTGGAGAAACGATGAAAGTTATACAAGTGTTCAGGTCTTTTGTTTATAGGGTTGCTAGGGTCACTATGAGTCGTCTTCAACTCGAGAGCACTAACAGCAACAAAGTTGGTTTTATTTAATGGACCCCAGAATCGACTATTAAGAATTGTGTTTTTTGTTAGTAAAACTTGTCTTCTCAATCTTATTGGGACCTGATCTGTGTTTTCTTTTTAGTTATATTTGAATTCTGGACTCTTCCTGAGTATTTACTATTCAGTGCACCAAAACACATTGTAGTGTCTCCTTTAAAAT
>NW_006400123.1:633299-645090 GCF_000299155.1 Elephantulus edwardii
AAAAAAAAATCTGTCTTTATCAGTATCGTGTCATATGAACTAGGAATAAAGGTAAGTCTCAGATTTCACAGGACCAATCTGCGTCTTCACCTCTCTGGAAGCTCTTTTGCCTTTTCCTTTGAGATCATCCTTCTTTGTGTGAACACTGATCACCTTGACTTAGACTAGGACAATGTGCTTTTAAGTTTTTGATTAGCAGATCTCCATTTGTACTTGCATGCTTTAATCAACAATGTAATAATTTTTATTTAGCTGCTCAGAAACCTTTATACAAAGTGGTTATCTTCTCAGTATCAATGTTTAACTCCTGCTGTCTCGCTTTCAAGAACCATCTTCCTAGTCAAAATATATTTCTTAGGCTTCCAGACACCAACATATGCTGTTTTCCAGCCAGTTCCCTTCTGTGTTCTATTATAACTCTCAGTGAATTCTCTCTTCTCCTCAGTGTGAGGCATATCTTCCTTTCTGTCGTTGGTCTAAGTAATTCTCTTCTCACTTTCAGGGATCACTTGAAAATACCTCCATGAATTGGTCTCAGAATGGTGCAGACCATATTATTCCCCAATCTTTGTTTCACCATCAGTTTACATTAATTTAGTACATTGAGTATGTGTACCTGTTCAGGGTTTATTGATTGATAGCCTCCAGCTCGTAATATAATTAGTAGATCATGGTTTCTATTATCCCAGAGACCAATTAATTTTATCATTTCCTTGGCCACAAATTGCATTTTCTTAGATGATGTTCTTTTTATTGTATGTCCAAAGGAAGGCTAGAATAAAGGAATAAGTAGAACCAAGTGAGCTTTAGAGATCAGAATGAAATCTGAAGAGGAAAAGATGAAAACATCTATTATTTCTAGGTCCATTGCAGAACAAAATAGTACACGTATGAGTGCAGTGTTTACATCACTTAATATCTCAATTTGTGACTGATGTCTTATTAGTATTAAGTGGAGGATGACAAGTCATTCAGTGTTAAATTTAACCAAAACATTAGTTGAAACCTTTTATAGTTTCATTTTCTGTGCACAAAAATTAACAGCCTGCAAGCTGACTTCCCCTCAAAGTGGTTACTTTTCAGAATATTTTATATTGTCAACAAGAACAGCAGAGATTCTGTGGATGGTAGGATCTAGCAAGGTCTTATCTTTGGCACATTGGGTGGCTGAATTAGAGTCTACTTGACTCCTAACCTTCTATCAATAACAACAGATTGAAATGCCGTACCAGTTTTTTAGGATCTGTCCTCTAAGATTGTGGTTATTTGTATTTTCATGAAGACTTTTTTGTTACTTTTTTTAAAAAAAATACATACTGTTTCAGGTGGTATAGTGCTTAGCATTTTGTGTATAATTTAACTAGAAGACCTTGCATCTCTGTTTGAATCTACTGGTGACTATCCAGTCAAAAGATAAACAGTCTCTTGGCAAGATTTATAGTGTGAGGTACCCAGTAGAGTGTAACTATGAGTTAAAATTGACTTGATGATAGTAATTTGTTTTCTGAGTTTTATTTTTATTAAGGTGCTTTTATGGTATAATGGTTAAAGAGCATGACTGCTAACCAACCGGTCAGTGATTCAAACTCACCAGTTGCTCTGTGGGAGAAAGATGGGATACATGGGATACTCTACTTCTTTATTTTTTTAAAAAAATTTTGTTTTATTATTTTTGTGTGAGTGTACTGGCAAATCGGATCTGACTGGTACAGGAGGAGATTGTCCCTCCTTCCCTGGCAGAGCATCTGGTGGATTCAAACCATTCGCCTCTGAGATTGTAGTTGCAGCTCCTTGCCACTAGGCCACCAGAGCTCCACTGGGATACTCAACTTCTAAGACGATTTACAACATTGGAAACACTCTCGGATAGTTCTTCCCTGTCCTGTGGAATCCTCTTGAGTTCTCACCGACTCATTGGCAGTGGGATTTGAGTCTGCCTTATTAATATTCAAGAATAACCAAAAAAAAAAGAATAATTTACAGACATGATTATATTGGAAATAAAGAGTGGAGACAGATACTTGCATAACATCTATTAGTCTTTCCACATCTATTACTAGTCTTTCACATCTTGCTGGGAAAAATATAAACAGAAATGGAAAACAAGTAATAATAGAATACTAGTAAGCACCATTCAACAGCTCGACACATTGCCATCAAGTCAGAAAACCCTCTTGTGGGTTTCTGAGGCTGTAAATCACACAAGAGACATTTGCCTATCTCTTTTCCTCAGAGCCACTGGTGGATTCAGACCATCAAAGAGGCATGGTCTTTATATTAGCAGCACAACTCTTTAATGACTGTGCCTTCAGAACTCCTTACTGTTAAGTGCAAAGCAATGGAAAAGAAAGTGGTTACAAGGAAAACTGGAAAAAGTATAGTCATGCAAAACAAAGCAAAACTTTGTCTAGCTCCTAGCAGTGTGTCTGCAATATAATAAGTATTTTATAATATTTCTTAAACAACAGAGTAGTATCACTCCCATGTGAAGGGATAACATTTCCCAAACTTTAATCAGATGTTGAATCTCTGGCCAAATATGTTTGGGAATTTCTTAGTTCAACAGTTTTTTTTTCATGTTTTTTTAATTTATTTTTTTTTTAGTTCAACAGTTTTAATGGTTAAGTTTTAAAAGCCATTTTATGTATTGGTGTGCATTATTCATCTCTAAGAGTTGAATAAAGTATTCAAAGTTTTTCAAGCTTATTTGATTACAGATCTGGAATATATCAAGAGTGTTGCTTTTTGGAAAACACTTTGGCAAACTCCAAGTCTTATTCATTAAAAATAGTTTCTGGGTAAATGACAGTGCAATAAAAATGGAAATTATTGATTCATGTTGAGTCTTGAATAATTCAACATTTTTGATAAAACTTGCCTTATCTTGAGGAAAGCTTCAACTAAAGGCATTTAGTATTTCATGCCACTGACTTATTCTCTTCCTCAGTTATGTGGAATCTATTTATGACAAGGACTCTCAACTATCTTTATTTGTCAAAGACCTGAAGTTAGCAGAGCCCTTTTTGATACATGATTAGAAGTCGATCCCAAAGGAACTGTTAGAAATAGATAATGATTCTGTGTAGCAGAAGTACTCATTATGTTCACTTTGACTGCAGTAGAGATACTTAGTTATGCTGGAGTATACTTCTTAGAGTTCATGGTGAGGGAAATGCAGAATTCATCTGTTTAATTTATTAGTAAATTATATTTTTTAAAAATCAATTAAATACTTATTTTATAAAACCATTTCCTTCTCAGAGACAAAATGGGAAACTTAGTGAAAGATTTTAAAGCATTTCTTGGAATTTTTGAGTGTTAGGTTGGAAGCAAACTTACTTTTTTCAGGCAGTATCAGTCATTAAATTGTAGAAATACACATACTGCTTTTGGTAGTAAGTAATGGGAGAGTGATTCCTCTGGTAGGAAATGCCCACATTGTTATTGTTATGTGCCACTGAGTAGGTGGCTACTCAGAGCAACCCTGTATACACTAGCTCAGAACCCTGATCTATCCTGAGCTTATCTCCTTGTCTCTGACACACCTACCCTCATTACCCCAATCACTGAATCAGTTCATCTTATCCAGCGTCTTTCTCTCTTGCACTGTCCCTCCACCCTTCCAAGCATGGTATCTCTCTCCAAGACTGGTCCGTCCTTACAACATGCCCAGAGTATGTTAGACAAAGCTTCAAAATCATTGCCTTCAAGAAACAGCCTGGTTTCATCCACTCCAGGATGAACCTGTCTGTTCTCCTAACAGTCCATGGTATATTCAGTACTCTTCTTCACCACAACTCAAAAACAACAGTTCTTGCTCTGTCATTTGTAGTCGTTGTCCAGCCCTCTGATGTGTAGTAAGTAATTATGAAGACTATAGCTTGGATGGATCAGGGGCACCTTAGTCTCTAGACTGATATTGTTGCTTCTCCAGACTCTGGAGATGTTCCTGACAGTAAATTTTCCCAGTGCAATTTGTCTTTTGATTTCTTGGCTGCTAGTACCAAGAGTGTTGATGGAGGAGCCAACCAATCTGAAGAGAATCTTTTTTTTTTTCATGTTGAACTTCAATCCATATTGAAGGCTATAGTCACTATACCAAAAAAGAATTGACTGACACATAAAAATTAAATGAAATGACATATGATCAAGAGCCTATGGTGATGAAGGAGGAAGTCCAAGCTACTTTGAAGGAATTGACAAAAGACAAGGCCCCAGGAATTGATAGCATACCAGCTGACACATTTCAACAGACAGAGTAGCACTGGACGTGCTCACCAAATTATGCCGAGAAATCTGGAGGATAACAATCTGGCCAACTGACAGGAAGAGATCTATATTTGTCCCCATTTCAAAGACAGAGTGCGGAAATTATCGAACAATATCATTGCTATCACATGCAAGCAAGATCCTGCTGAAAATAATTCCAAAACGACTGGAATATCACATCAGCAGAGAACTGCCTGATGTGCAGGCTGGGTTTAGAAGAGGCCATGGCACTAGGGATATTATAGCCAATTTTAGATGGATCTTAGCAGAAAGCAGAGAATACCAGAGGAATGTCTTATCTGTGTTTCATTGACTATGCAAAGGCATTTGACTGTGTGGATTGAAATAAATTATGCCTAACTCTGAGACACATGGGAATCCAGAATACTTGATGGTGCTTATGTAAAACTTCTACTTGGAACTGGATGCAGTTGTCAGAACAGAGCAAGGAGACACTCTACAGAATGCACTTGTAGAAACAATCTAATGCACAGCATTTTAAGTATAATGATATATGTTTAAAATGATTAATGTTTCTATATGATTAGTATGGCTTTTGTGATTCGGTGTAATCACTGGAACCTTGCCGATAGCTGAGATTGTAGTAATTTCTCTAATTCTTGGAATATTAGTGTGTCGTTCCTGTGTGATTTCTGTGTGACAACATATTTGTCAGTATGTGTGCATGTCAATCTTTTGTAACCACATTGTCAGTCTCTATGTATCTGTGTTATTGATTTTCTTAAGGATAGAGGCTCAGATACTGACAAGTGGGAAATCTAAATAGAATGCTAAAATCTACTTCTAGGATAAAAGCAGATGTAGCCATCATTTGTCATTAAAATGCTCCACAGCTAGATAAGCAGCCAAAAAAGGAAGAAAAAGGAAAAACAAAGTTAGGCCCTCCAGCTGAAAGGCAGTCATTGCTTTGTTACCGCCACAAAATTTGAAATGATTTTTCTTGTGAACAAATAAAAGTTTGAATAATCTGCATATGATCCAGATTCACCTCACCTTTGATTGTTTTTGGAGCAGTCCATTCTTACGAAAAAATCAGCCTGGAATGATGATTTTAATAAGCTTGAAATAGGTGATTTCAGTCAGAATTGCATATGCTTGCTAAAATGTTGAAAGGTGAGCCAAAAATTTTTTAAACTCACTTTTATAAAGGCATAGTCATTTGATTTTAAATACGTTTCCTGTGTTAACTCCCTGTATCGTGAATTAAAAATTTTTAGTACTCTCAGTCCTCAATGTTAAATACTCCAAAATCCTTTCCAACTGTATGTAAGCAATTTTCAGGGGAAAATTTATTTAGAATGGTATTTTAACAAAAAGTTTTCCACACAAGTGTTGACATTTTCAGCTTTTGGAGTGCATTCTGGGAAATGCTACATGTGAACTGTGGTTTTAAATCAAGACAGAATCTTGCCAAGACTTTTCAGCAGTATAATTCTTATAAAGAATATATGAATTCTGAACTACAGAGGTATTAAGAATTTGTTTTGCATTACACATGCATATGTATGTTTAGATAAAGACATATTTAGGCAATTATTTGGTTAAATAAAGATGTGTCATAGCA
Source organism: Elephantulus edwardii (assembly GCF_000299155.1). NCBI lineage: Eukaryota > Metazoa > Chordata > Mammalia > Macroscelidea > Macroscelididae > Elephantulus > Elephantulus edwardii. The sequence goes on from NW_006400123.1 coordinate 639,154, forward strand.
CACATTTTTCTTTTATAAATGGTAAACCAATATATTACGATTTGTTTTAGCAAATAAATGATTAGATAAAAACTATAATTTTACATTATTATCTGCTATCAATTTTATCTAAAAACAGATTATAAAACTATATTCAGCAGTAAGTTATTAGATATTTGAGAAATATTAGTGACCTTTATAAAATTGATGTGATTTATAATCACTCTAAGAATATAGTATTTAGTAATATTAGGTGGTCATTTTTTTCAAATAAAATCAATTATGTTATAGAAGATATCTTAGAAATGTTTATTTGGGGTGTGGTAAGTAGTCTATGATTTGAGTGGTATAGTGGTTAAGCTAATGAGAAGGTTGGTTAATTGAATCCCCTATCCACTCTAGGAAAAAAGGTATGACAATCTGGTTTTGTGAAGATTATTGCCTTTGAAATCCTCTGTGGTAGTTTCTGTTTGCACAGGATTACTGTAAGTTTTGAGTCAGAATAAAATACTGTTGCTCCATGAGAGAAAGATGGGTGGTCTCCTGTGCAATTTATAGATTGATAAACTACTGGAGGCTCAGCTAGGAGTTGGTTCAGACTTGAGGACAATGAGTTGAGTAATTTGTTGGGTGCTTTATGTTTATAGTCTTATTTGATCTTCCCCAACAATTCTGTAGCATATTAATATAATGTTTTTGCACATGAAAAGAATGGTGGCTCAGAAAAATTGAGTAAATTGTTTAAGGTCACATATTAAAAATTGAAGGAAAGAACTGTTTAAAAGGAATATGTAATTAGGCATTATGTGTATGACAGCAACACAGAATAAGAGGTACATTGCAAAGAGGATTGGGGGTGGAGGGGAAGGAAGGTGTTTGTACAACAACGAATGAATTTTTTCTTTTTTGGGGGGGAAGGAAAGGAGGGGGGTAAAAACATGCAGCAATGAATGAACAAAAATCTAACTTTTCTATAAACTTCTGTTAAAATCACAATTAAAATGAAAAAAATTATTCAAAAAATGTTTTTTCCTGAGGGGTAGAGTTTTAATTGTAGAACATTGTAGTCTAAAAATTTTCACAGTGGTTCTGAGATACCATGTTCTAGCTTTTGGAACAGAGATAACGCATGAAATTCTTAATAATCATAGGTTGTATAGAGTTTAAAAATTATAGTCTATATGTTTCTAGATTTTATGAAATTACATTCTGTTTACCAAAAGAAAACAGTTGAATCATGTGATTATTTAAAAAAAATATTTATAATGCGTAACATTGTAATATGAAGTATCAGAAAGAGATTGATTTGAACTTTTTTCTAACTAATCAGCCACATAATTTAACCATTCCGTCAAGGAGCCCTGGTGGCCTGCTGGTAAAAAACTGCTGCAATCCAAAGGCTCATGGTTCAAATCAACCAGCTGCACTGCAGGAGAAGGATGGGGATTCTTCTCTTGTGCTATTAATTGTTCCTGAAAGCCTTTGGAGAGTCAGCAACAGGTTGCTTCTGACTCCACGGCCCACAACAACAAGTTCTCAGTTTTATTTTCTATGAAATGGTAGTAAAGACTTTCTAGATCTTACATGGTGGACAAAGGAAATACGCTGAAGGAGGCCTTAAAGCCGTCATACCTTGATGGTTCACTAGAAGGAATGGAGGACTCATGGTTAGAGCTGAAGGATGCAGATCAAACTCAGCTGGTGTTGAGGCAAGTGGGTAATGGTGCAGTAGAAACCAAGAGCAATCTTCTCATGTCTTTTCCTGGCAGAGTCAAATCGGCATGTTTAATTCTTCCCTTGGCAGTGTTTGATGACACTTGTCAAAGCATTGCCAAGGAAAACTCACCCAGGTGCAGCATTTTTATTGGAGTCAGTTATGTAGGTATGCAGTGCCTCAGCTTTTGAAACTCCAGCTTTTTGGAGCAAAATCATGCATTCACAAAAAATCACATTTACCGTAAATTGTCTAATCACACTGACACTGTGTGACTCAAGGCATCCGATATGCAAACGTAGTCTTATGCAGGCAGAAGATTCCAATGACTTAGAGCTTATTTTCCAAGACTGGCTAAGGGCCAGTTCTAAAAACAGACCTTTCTTGGGAATGTATTATGAAGTTTGAGCAAAGATTGCTTAGTTAACCCTTTCAGTGCAGAGTGGTAACTATAGGCTCTGACAGGAAGACTGTACAAATCATCATTTGTACCTTTAATCTACTTTTGGTCTCTGGAACCCTCTAGCATACCAGCAAGGAAAATAAGAGGGAGAATTTCCCTTTCATAGCTTCACAAAAAGCAAATAACCACCCCCATCCCCACTCACTGACTTAGAATACAGAATTTTCTTGTATTTATATGGTGGTAGTCTGTAAAATGCCTTTTATTGAATAACAGCTTTTGGTAAATAAACAAAAAAAGCTTTAAATTGTACATGTAAATAAGAAATAGCTGTTTAGCTAGTAAAATATAACTATATAGTTTATAACTATATTTATAGTTTATTGATATATAAGATAATGTGAAAACTATCGAGAAATATCATTAATATCACATACAAACAAAATACTGTTGAAGATCATTCAAACACAACCAGAACAGTACGTAGATAAGAGAGGGAACTTCTCGAAGTTCAAGCAGAATTTAGAAGAGGCTGTGGGACCAGGGATATCATTACTGATGTCAGATGGATCCTTGCTGAAAGTAAAGAATATCAGAAAAATGTCTATTTGTGCTTTATTAATTATGCAAAGACATTTGACTATGTGAATAACAACAAGTTGTGGCTGATATTGAGAAGAATGGGAGTCCCACAGCTTACTTAATTGTCTCATGTGAAACCTGTACCTGGGCCAGGAGGTTGTTGTGCAAAGAAAGGGAACCCTTGTTTTTGTTGTTGTTATGTGCCATCGAGTTGCTTGTGACTCACAGCGTCCCTGTGTACAACATCTCTGAACCCTGCTCTATACTGTGCGAACCTTATTGTCTCTGACACATCTACTTTCATTACCCCAGTCACTAAGTCAGTCCAACTCACCGAAGGTCTTTGTCTCTTGAACTGTCCCTCCATCCTTCCAAGCCTGATGTCCTATCTAAAGACTGGTCACTCCTTGCAACATACCCAAAATATGTCAAACGAAGTCTCAGAATCCTGGCTTCCAAAGAGCAGCCTGGTTTCACCCACCCTAGGAAAAACTTTTTTGTTCTTCTGGCAGTTCATGTTATATCCAGTACTCTTCTCAGGCACCACAATTCGAAGGCATCAATTCTTTCTTTCATTCCTAGTCACTGTCCAGCTTTCTGATGCATAGCAGGTATTTGCAAACATTATGGCCTGGATCAGGCGTACTCTAGTCTTCAGACTGACATCGCTGCTCTTCAGTACTTGCGAGAGGTCTCTGACAGCATACTTTCCGATGTAATTAATCTTTTGATTTCCTGGCTGCTGGTACCAAGAGTGATGATTGTGGAGGCAAACAAACGAATGTTAACAATTTCAGTCTCTTCACCATCTGTCATGTTTCTACCCATCGGCCCCGTGGTGAGAATCGTTGTTTTCTTGATGTTGATCTTCAGTCCGTATTGAGGGCTGCAGTTCCTGACCTTCTGCAAAAAGTGCTTCGGGTCCTTCTGAGTTTCAGCAAGCAGGGTTGTGTCATCTGCATAATGCAGATTGTTGATGCATCTTCCTCCAATCCTGATGCCACACTTCTCATAGAGCCCAGCCTCTGGGATAATCTGTTCTGCATATAGATTTAAAAGGTATGGAGATAGGATACATCTCTGGTGTACACCCTTCTCAGTTTTTAACCATGCAGTATTTCCTTGCTCTGTTCTGACAACTGCCTTCTGGTCCAAGTATAGGTTGTGCATAAGCACAATCAAGTGTTCTGGGATTCCCATTCTTCTCAGAGTTAGCCAGTTTGTTGTGATCCACACAGTCAAATGCCTTTGCATAGTCAATGCAACACAGACATCCCTCTGGAACTCTCTGCTTTCAGTCAGAATTCATTTATCATTAGATATAATATCCCGAGTACTATGACCTCTTCTAAACCCAGCCTGTACATCTAGCAGTTTTCTGTTGATATGCTGTTTCAGTCGGTTTTTGGATAATCTTTATCAGAATCTTGCTTGCATGTGATATTAATGATATTGCTCAATAATTTCTGCACTCTGTTGGGTCACCTTTCTTTGAAATGGAAACAAATATAGATCTCTTCCAGTTAGTTGGGCAGGATTTCTTGGCACATCTTGATGAGCTCATCCAGGGCAGCGCCTCTTTGTTAAATTATGTCAGTTGATACGCAGTCAATTCCTTGGGCTTTGTTTTTTTGCCAGTTCTTTCAGAGCAGCTTGAACTTCTATAGGCTCTCGCTCATATGCAAGTACAAGCTGAAGTTAAAGAAACTGAAATCAAATCCACAGGAACCAACATTTGTCCTTTAGTCTATCCCATTCAAATTTCAAAACAATCTCAGGAACAGGTTTGAGACCTTGAACACCAATGAGCGAAGACCAGATGAGCTGTAGGAGGATATCAAGAATATTGTCCATGAAGAATTTAAAAGGTCATTATAAAGACAGGAGGAAGAAAAGACAAACATGGATGTCAGATGAGACTCTGCATATTGTACTATAGAGCTAAGAAGCCAAAGCAAAGTGCCAAGAAGCTACAGCAAAGGAAAGAAATCAAGAAATTAAGGAGCTGAATGGAAGATTTCAAAGGGCAGAGCAGGAAGACAAAGTATTATAATGAAATGTGCAGAGAGCTAGAGTCAGAAAATCAAAAGGACTGAACTCGCTCAGCATTTCTTAAGCTGAAGGAACTGAAGAACAAATTCAAGCCTCAAGTTGCAATACTTAAGGATGTTTTGAGCAGATTATTAAATGATTCAGGAAGCATTGAAAGATGATGGAAGGAGTATAGAGAGTCACGGTACCAGAAGGAATTGACTGACACAGAAGAATTTAATGACGTAAAGTATGAGCAAGAGCCTGTGTTGATAAAGGAAGATGGAGTGTTTTAAACACCACATGGTTTAAAATTATGAAGGAAGTGCGTCAGGATTGCCGTTTCTCTCCATGCCTGTTCAGTCTGTATGGTGAGCAAATTATTCAAGAAGCTGGAATGTAGCATCAGCATCGAAAGGAGACTTACCAGTAACCTGCGATATGCAGATGATACAGCTTTGCTTGCTGACGGTGAAGAGGGCTTGAAGCACTTGTTTCAGAACATCAAGGAATGCAGACTTCAAATATGGATTGCATCTTGATGCAAACAAAGATTCTTACCACTTGACCAATAGGCAGCATCATGTACGGATGGAGAAGAGATTGAAACTGTCAATAACTTCATCTTAACTTGGATCCACAATTAACACCCTTGGTACCAACAGTGAGTTAATAAGATGTATCGCATAGGGAAAGTCTGCAGTTAGGGACCTCTCTAAATTACTGAGGAGTAGTGTTATAATTTTGAGGACTAAGTTGCATCTGATTCAGGCCATGGTCTTTCTGATCACTTGCTATGCTTCTGGGAGCTGGACAATGAATAAGGAAGCCAGAAGAATTGATGTCTTTGAATTGTGGTGTTGGAGAAGAACACTGAACATCCCATGAACTGCCAAAAGAACAAATGGATATGTCTTGGAGAGGGTGCAGTTGCAGTGTTCTTTGGAGATAAGAATGATGAGGCTTTGCCTCACATGCTTCAAGCAGGTTTCTAAGAGGAGCTGTTCCTTGATGAAGGGCATGGTGCTTGGAATGGTGAAGTGTCTGCAAAGGAGAGCAAGACCTTCAACCAGGTGGATTGACATATGACTGCAGCAATGGGCTCTATTGTGTCAGGAAGTTTAAAGATGGCACAAGATATGACTAGGTTCGGATCTCCTGTTCATAAGGTCACTTTGAGGCTTTGAGTTGTACTAGACTCGACGGCACCTAACAACAACATATATAT
>NW_006400123.1:645790-648794 GCF_000299155.1 Elephantulus edwardii
AACCCTGCTCTATCCTGAGCCAATATTATTGTCTCTGACACACCTAACCCCATTAACCTAGTCACTGAGTCAGTCCATCTTGTTGAGTATCTTTCTCTCTCACGCTGTCCCTCCCCCCTTCCAGGCATGATGTCGTACTCCAAAGATTGGTCATTAAAATAGAACTATATAAAGTATAACATTTTTTATTCACTCTCACAAAGTTCAAGTCTAAACTCATGTTACAGAATCTGAAGCCTCTTTGACTAACCGTGTCCAGTGTTAGATCATCCAGAATTCCAGTGGGATTGTCTTTAGTTCCTGTTTTCGCCTCTGTGTTCTTCACCTTTTCTTGTAACCAGCTTCGAATGTTGTTGTTATTAGATGCTGTCAAATCAAGTACAACTCATAGTCAGCCTATGAGCAGTGAATCTGAACCCTGCCTTATCTTGTGCTGTCCTAATCATCTCTGATAAACTTGAACCTGTTGTTATAGTCACTATCAATCTATCTTCTTAAGAGTCTTCTTCTCTTCCCTGACTCTTCCAAGCATGCTGTCCTTTTCCAAGAACGGGCTCCTTCGAACAACATGTTCAAAAGATGCCTAAAGGAGCTTCAACATTCTTGTCTCCAAGAAGCACCCTGGGTTCACCTTCTTCAAAACATATGTTGTTCCTTGGCAATCCTTATGATTTTCAGTACTCTTCTCTAACACCACAATTCAAAGGCTTCAAATTTTCTTTCGTCCTTAGTCACTGTCCAGCTTTCAGATGCATAACAAGTAATCGAAAAGACCATGACTTGAATCAGATACACCTCTCTCTTTTTATTAACATAACTGTTCATTTGAACACCTTTTTTAATTTCCTTTGAGAAGTCTTGACAGTAGACTTACCAAACGCAATATGTCTTCTGATTTCTTGACTGCTGGCACCAGAGGTGTTAACTTTAATCCAAGCAAGGTAAAAGTACTGACAATTTCAGTCCTCTCTCTATCCATTCTGATGTTGCCCATTGTCCCACTGGTGAAGATTTTTGTCTTGATGTTGATATGCAATACATACTGAAGTCTGTAATCTTTGATATTCTGCAACAAACGCTTTAAGTCCTCTTTGTTTTTTACAAGCAAGTTGTGTCATCTCTAATGCAGATTGTTGATGAGTCTTCCTCCGATCCTAATGCTACGTTCTTTTTCATAAATACCAAATGATTTGCTCAGCACTCAGATTGGAAAGTATGGAGAAAGGATTTAACCCTGCTCCACACCTTTCTTGACTTTGAACCATGCAGTGTTTGGATGACAGCTTCTTGATCTAAGTATTGGTTTTGCATGAGCACAAGCAAGTATTCGGAATTTTTTTAAAATTTTAACTTTTGTTTTCTGTCATTGAAGACTTATCAACAACTTAGGTTATGGAGATTGCACAATCTTGCTTGCTAAAACTGAGGAGGACCAGAAGCATTTGCTGCGGAGGGTCAGAGACTGTATTCTTTGATAGGGATTGGGGCTAACCATCAAGAAGATAAAGATTCTTACCATGATGGATAGAGAAGAGATTGAGGTAGTTAACAATTACAACTTGATTGGCTCCACTATCAACACTCTTGGCACCAGCAGTTAGGAAATCAAAAGATGAGTTGCACTGGGAAAATCTGCTGTTGGGGAACTCTCCAGAGCACTGAGCAACAGTATCTGTCTATAGACTAAGGTGTGCCTAATCCAGACCATGGTCTTCACAATTACTTGTTTTGCCTCAGAGAGCTGGACAATGACTAAGGTTGACAGAAGAAGAGATTATGCCTTTGAGTTGTGGTGCTGGAGAAGAGTATTGAACATAACCATGGACTGCCAAGAAAACAAACAGATCTTTCTTGGAGAGAGTGAAACCAAGTTTCTCCTTGGAGGCTAGGAATTTGAAGCTCTGTCTCACATACTTTGGCACGTGGCCAGGAGGAACTGGTCTTAGGGGAAGGGTATCATATTCTGAAGGGTGGAAGGAAAACGCAGAAGAGGGAGACCACCAGGTGAGATGGATTGATACGATAGGGCAAAGGGGGTAGATGTGTTGGAGTTAATTAGAGTGGCTCAGGACACAACAGGCCTCAGAGCTGTTGTATATAGTCTTTCATAGCAGATTTGCCCATTGTTATATGGTTGTTTGAGTTGCTTTTTTGTTAGTGTGTTACTGTTTTTTTCTTACTAGCAGTCCCATGGCTGTTGATTCTTAACTGCAAGTAAAGTGAAATTCTTGATAACTTTAACTTTTTCTTGATTTGTCTTAATGTTGCTCATTGGTCTGACTGAAAATTTTTGATTCTTTAATTTTATATAGAATTTAGAAAAATTTAAAATATTTTCAAATTGAATTAAGCTATTTTTATTTTTTTAGGTCAGTGTTATTCAGAAGTTTTAGGGAAAGAGGTAAAGGGCGGGTTAAATGAAACTGGAGGATTGTGTGGCCAGGATTTCCCACATATTGGAGACATGGAAAGTGAAACTATTTTTCTTGATTACTTATAAACAACTGTGATACTCTTCCCTTTTTCTTTTAGCTACTATTTGAACATAATGCTCTTATAGTTATGAGTACATTTGGAGAAGGTAATATAGAATACTTCATACCATTACTGTTTTTGGTCTCAGTACTTGTGGATTAGGTAGAATGGGGCTAAAAAAAGAAGTAAAAACAAAGAATGGTAAAGTGAGACAATGCTTTAAAATTTAATGATGCATTGCAAAGATAGAAGAATTTTCTTAGTTAATATGTAATGGGAGTTCATATTGATACCTGTCCATCTAGGCTATGACTTAAATACTCTGGTCCTAGCTGGGCTTTGACTATTTGAGAAAGTTGTTTGACTCTTCTCATGTACTTCTTCAGTTTTCACTTTGGCTGTTTTACAAGGACAATGAAGATTAATTAAATATGAAAGACAGTAGTGCATAGAATTCTCACAGGACCAGGGCTGTTTATTATTTTTCTTATCACTCATTTCTTATTCATCTTATAAATATTTGTTAAAT
>NW_006400123.1:648894-652709 GCF_000299155.1 Elephantulus edwardii
AAAAAAATCATAATCTGTATTTGACTTCATGAGATAATTTTCTTTCCTTGTAAGGAGTCTGTTAAACTAGACTAAATGAAAAAGAATGTGGTATCTTATTTGGAGAAAGATTAATTAATAACATGCAATGTTCAGAGGACATACTCTTGCTTTCAGAAGATAAAGATTTTAGCAATTGTTAATGTAATTTAATCTCTTTAGTATGGACTACATTTAATTTCAGGAAACAAATAGGGTTGAAAAGGTAACTGTGATAAGTGGAGAAAAATTTTTAGTTGGTAAGGCCTTATTCTTAATTGTGTCCAAAATCCACATCCATTGTGAGCAGTAGGTAAGTAATCAAACACAATACTGCCCTGAGCAAATCAAAACCCTAAATCCTTCTTCAAAGTGTTAGAAAGGTTGCTACTTTGAGAGCTAAAATAAATGCACTGCAGCCAGGGTATTTTTAAGTCTACTCAGAAGCATGTAAAAGTTGTACAATGAATAAGAAACATTGAAATGGACTTGAGTATCGATATTTAGAAGGAATATTGAAAAATAATGTGGACTGCTAAAAGGATAAACAAATATATCTTCAAAGAAGTACTGCCAGAATGCTCCTAGGAGGTGAAAATGCAACATTTTTGTGTCACATATTTTAGATATTTTATCAAGGTGGTTAGTAGTACAAGAATGAATGATGAAGGTGCTTTCTGTTTTCATTTTTATATATGTATATTTATATTTTATGTTTTTATAAAAAGTTAAATTTAGTCTTGACAGAAATATCTTGAGGCCATCAGAGACCTTTTATTTTAAAAATTCTCATAATTTTAGTGTGCAGGAATATACTGTTGCTAGTCTCAGCAGTAATTGACCTTAGACTTGCAAATTTATAGCTTCTCCAACGTTTATTATGAGGAGCACAAAGTGATCTCATATTTTTTTTCTCTATATTCTCTAATCATCCACTTCTGTAATAGCTTGCCTCTGGAAACCCTGTGAACCTGGAGAATGGATGAAAGTCACCCAAGTTTTGAGGACTTTCATTTATAGGGTTGCTATGAGTCACCTACGACTCGATGGCACTTAACAACAGTAACACCAACATAGAGATCAGTTGGCCTACTGGAGAGAAAATGATGCTACCAAGTCAGAGGTGGGTGACTTCTAACCCATGGCCCTCAGGCCTATTTTTCATTGTTTTTGTTCAAACATTCTTCTAGGTCGTATATCCTTGGTGTGTCCACTTGCTGTACAATTTGTGGTCGCTGTGAAGCTGAACACTGTGACACTGATGTGTCAGATGCTTTAATGGTTACCTATGGTGGACTGTGTTTGGTGGCACTCCCTGGTTGAAACAAGCTTGGAAGCAGGAGTGACATTCACTTCCATAATAGCTTGCCTCCGGAAACCGTATGAACCTGGAGAAAGGATGAAAGTCATCCAAGTGTTGAGGACTTCCCATAGTGTAGCTGTAAGTCGCCTACAACTGGACGGCACTTAACAACAACAACAACAACATATTCTCTAATTGCTATTTGAATTATTTTCCCCCCAGAAATGTTAAACTCATGTTATAGGAGCAAGCAAAAATAAATCCCCCTATACAACCAGGTGGATTGACAGGGTAACTGCTGCCTTGGACTCTTGTGTGTCAGGAAGTATAAGGTTGGTGCAAGCAGGACTGGGTTCAGATCTTTTGTTCATAGGGTTGCTATGAGTCATACTCAACTTGATGGCACCTAACAACAACAAGAATACATTACTTTGAACTATTAAAATACTTATGATCTAATTTAGATTACTGCATTAAGAGTAATTTTTATCTCATATTGCTATTTATAAAATTATTTCTTAGTAGACATTTTTAAAAAGAAAATGGCTTTTATACTTTGCATAGCCTAGCAATTAAGAAAGCATAAATTAAGTCTGCAGCATTGAATGAAAATAAGTTTATTGTCTGCTTATAGGATGGTGAACATAAACATTTTTGGTAACCATTTATAGGCTTTTCTAGTAGAAGGATACATTTTCTTTTTGAAAGTAAAGTTTCCTAGCACAGTGACTTCAGTTTTAAATTTTATTGAATAAGAATATTTGAATGAATGATTTTGACTGCCAGTCTAGAAATGGAGAGACTATATAAATCTTTAGTTGTATCCTGAACAAATGAAACTGAACCTGGATACATTAATAATAGTGTGCATGATTCTCGTCTTTGAATTTGAAAAGAAACGCTTTTCCCCCCACATTAATATAAGAAGAAAAATTTTCATAATGACTTATTTTTCAATTTGAATTTATATTTTTGGAAAAGAGCAATATTGATTCTAGAATCAGTAATCTTTGTCACCACCAGAAAATGTAAATAGGATAAGACAAGTAGTTTTTTCCAAGCATCTTACTGAGTAAAAAACAATTCAGGTGGGCTTGCAGCCTTATAGAAAACTTGTGAAAGAGTGAGAAAATGGAACTAACTTGAGAATTTGTTGCACAAAAAGTCCTGAATTAGGGGTTATTGTTTTTGTGTGTACCTTGGAGTTGGAACTGACTCATAGCTGACCTTCCAGCAGGTTTTCAGAGGCTATACCTCACATGGAAGTTGATTGCCCATTTTTCTTCCAAGTAGCATCTGGTGGATTCAAACTGCAAAACCTTTGCATTGACAGCACATCTTACCACTGAGTCATCAGAGCTCTCCAGCTTGGGGCTAATAGTGACAACTAAAACTTCCTATCTTCCATTCAACTTAGATGTTTTAAATTTAGTCTTGACAGAGTATCCAGTTTTTGTTTAAACAACTTTAGCTGGTTAGAGACCTTTTCAAAGTTATTTTAGGTCTCTGCCAATATGTTATTTGTGGACCAGTGTTGAGATAAATGTTTATGATTCACGTGTATATTTATAGCATAGACTAAAAATTATTATTATCAGGCTAGCTGCTTCAAAGGGAGCTCTGCTGGGTTAATGGTAGAGTTGGCTGTTAACCCAAAGGTATGCGGTTTGAATCTACTAGCTACACTGTGGGAGAAAGATGGGAAGTCTCCTGCCGTGTGATTTACTGACTTTAAATACTTGTTGGATGGTCAACTATGGGTCACTTCTGACTCTTATGATACACAGCAACTACTACTGCTTCAAACGGTTAGGTATAAAATGTGTATTTCTGCCTGCTGTTCCTTTCTCAGAGAGCTCTTGTGGCATGGTATTGCAGATGTTGGGAATCATCTATGACTCATAGGGACTCTAGGAATTTTTCTCTATCCTGGTCTGTCTTCACGATCTCTATATGATAAAACCCATCGTTAACAGTCACTCCTGTGTCAGTCTTTCTTGTCGAGGGTCTTCTCTTTCTCTGACCCTCCACTTTTCTTTTTCCTAGGATTGGCCTAGCCTGGTAACATTTTTAGTACAAAATTGTGCTGCTTACCCAAAGACTGAGTGTTTTTGGTGGTCTGAAATCTCTAAGTATCTCTAAGGGACAGTGATGGGTAGTCTTCTCACATGATTTATAGCCTTGGGAACCTGATTGAGGGTCACTGTGAATTGAAACCAATTCTATAGAAGTGTAGAAGTGTGTTTTTGTTCTTTGAAGCAGCGTGGGATGCCATTGATTGAGGTCTCTCTTATAGGTGGTGAACTTGCTAGCAATCAGGGAATGTCAGGTTATATAGCAATTACTTTGAGTAAAGATTCTGAAGTCACTTAAGTCTCTGTTGCTTCAGCCATCCCACTTTTTTTTTCTTTCCCATGTTCGGTTGGTTTGAGCTTTTTTATTTATTTTTTTTTAATTATACTAGTTTATTTACAAAATTAGAATACATTGTTTT
>NW_006400123.1:658212-673783 GCF_000299155.1 Elephantulus edwardii
TTGGTCAGAGCTGCAGTGGTGTGTCCCAATTCAAGTCCACTCCCACCGTCCACTGTGTCTGCGCACGGCACCTTGGCCAGTCCCAAAGTTCAGAGCTGGCGGGGGGAGGGGGGGCGCGAGCCGGGTGGGGGGGAGCAATGCGATACCTGAAGATGGGGGTCATGGGTCAGAGCTGCAGGGGTGTCGCCATCCCACTTTTAAAATAATTATTCTATACTCATCATATTCTAGAAACAGACATTTCCTGATATTCCTGAACGTTCCCTTTGCATTTAATTTAAAAATATTAGGTATAATTTATTTGAGAATGGGGATAGAAAGCCAAGATTTTCGGAGTAGACAGATCATGGTTACTGAACATGAAGCCAAATACAGGAACTTATGTGTTTTGACTTTAAGTTAGGATATGAAGTAATGGTTTAATACTCAACTCAGAATGGTATAAACAAAAGAGGATTTTCTGGGTTATCTTAAATCTAGATTTAGTGGCAAATCTGTTTTCTTTGGTTGATTGGTTCAAGGCTTAATGATGTCTGCGGGCACTTAGTTTATTTCCAGAAGTCTGCTCTTATCTTCCATCATGTCAGCTAATGTTATTTCCCCATAAATTTTGCAAGGCAAATGCAAACAAGTCTAGTAGGTCTCCTTCTTCTGTGTCCAGAGGGAAATATGGTGGTTTGCGAAGTCAACTATTGCTGGTCTAATTTCAGTGCACCTTCCTAAATTTACTGTACCAAGAAAGATATGATACAGTGATGAGTATCAGGCAAATTTATAACAAAAGGAACAGATGGTGAGTGCACAGACCAAGCACTGGAGACTTTTCCATTTTATTCTGTTTTACAATTTATTTTTCTCCTTGGACCCTGAAAATCTACGGGACAGTTGAACCTAAAAAATGTGCTGTAGTATGTGAGAGTAGATTACTCTGACACACAGCAGCTGCAACACAATATTGACTTCCTAATATGACCAAGGCAGGCTTCGGTAACCATCATCAGAATTTCTTCCATGAATCTCATAGATCTTTAGAGAGCAAGATTTGTGTAAGCAGAGGCATCATCAGAGGTGCAGAGTCATTGGAATATGTATCCAAATATTTCAGTGCAGATGATGGGGATTGCATTTCTTTGTAATAATATTTCTTTTAAGTTTAAATTAATGATAAAGCTTTAAAACCATAAATATGACATTAAGTATCTATTAACAATTTATGCACACAATGTTATGAATTAAAAATCATCTGATTCTCACCTCAATAACATATAATTATGAAAATTCCCAATTCATATTTATATAATGCCTCGAAGGTAATTGTAACTTGACTCATAAAGTAGCACTTAAATTCTTTACTGAAAGAAAGCCATTTATAGATGATGAGTGGTTACATACATCTTATTCTTTTTATTATATAGTTTTGCCAGTTAAAAAAATTAAGTAAATCATGCTATATTATTGGTTGAGCTGTGGCCCAAGGCACTCAGACAAGAAAATGATGGCCTAGGTGCACTTGATAACCATCTTTCAGAAATACTTACTTGTCTTATGCCCAGGAAATGGGAAGGGGAGTGAGAAGATGCTGTAACATCAATAATTTTTCTTCACTAGTTTGTTCTACAAGGGATGCAGTGTTGTGTTCTGGAGTTCTTAAAGGGCTATTCTGACCCTCTGATCTTCTCGAGAAGAGATTCTTTTTTTTTTTTTTTTTTTGAGAAGAGATTCTTTAATCCAACAGTTATCTGAAGTGTAACTTTTTCCAGGAGGCTGGCCTGTTTTAAAACTTAAAAGTAGCTGTAGCTGTTTTGTCTTTTTCTTCACCTTCTCTATTCTTATCAGCTACCACAGTTTTTTAACTTTCTTGGTCAACACGAAATTTTTTTATTTATTTAGTATCCTGTTGTTGTTGTTAAGTGTCTTCAAGTTGTAGGCAACTCATAACGACCCTATGAACGAAAGTCCTCAATACTTGCATGACTTTCATCCTTGCTCCTGGTTCATAGGGTTTCCGGAACTATTTATTGGAAGTGGATGCCACTCCTGCTTCCAAGCTTGTTTTAATTGGGTGTGTCACCAAACACTGTCTGCCGTGGGTAACCATTCTCACGTTTGACACATCAGTATCACAGCAACCACGAGTTACCTCTTTATCCTAAGTAGAAGATTATTTGGTTACTGCCGCCTAAAGCATGCTGCAGTGGTGAATAAACTCTCAACCCCAGCCGCTTATTCTGGTGTGGCCTTCCAGTCAGTTTTGACCCATAGCAACGTTGACTACAGTTCACAGTACCCATGAGTAAGAGATTGAAACCTTGCCCTATGCTCTTTTATCCTCAAAATCTCTGCCGTAATCAAGCCCAGTCACCAGAGTAGAACTTCTCATAATGTCATCGAGTGGGAACCAACGCATAGGTGACCTTCCAGTGGCTCCTGCTGGTTTTCAGGGACAGTACATCACATAGAAGGTGATTGCCCATCTTTCCCCTACCCAGCAGCTGGTGGATTTGAACCACATGCCTTTGGGTTGGCAGTGCGATTCCTTACTGCTAGAGCACTGAGTTCACAGGTTGTGCAAAATATATGAGCCTTGATTTCCAAGTTTTATAATTTTATCCTCTAGTTATTTCTATGAATTTTTTGTTGGTAATGCCTATTGGGCTTGAATTTACTCAGTGTACTCTATGTGGGTGGAGAAGATCTAAAATCAGGCAAAATATCCACCTAATTTTACTGAACCCAAATGTAAAAGTCTTCATTCAGTGCTAGGGAACATTTCTTCTTTCCAGCAGCCAGGAGTTCCCAAGTGATAGTCTGGGTCCAAACCACTGACAGTAAGTTAGCAACTGAGCCCTTTAACCATTATGCCACAGAGCTCTTTATGTTTTGCACAAACTGAGAACTCAGTTGTCCAGAAATGCTTTTGAAACCACCAAACACCTAGGGTTTGGGGATTATTTTCCACTGTATCTTGAAGTCTTGTTCCATAGACATCTGAAAGCCCACCCTAATTGAAATCAGCTGGGTGAGATGGTTGAAATTTTGGTGCAGCTTTTAAATTCTAGAGAAATTAGGATTTAGCAAGTCTATCAATTCTAAGCCTTAACCTCTCTTCTCTACCCTGACTGGCTTGGCATGCTTTACAATACTTTGAGACCAGAAGCCCACGCACACTGTTACAAGATTGTAAAGTTTTTCCAAGGTGAAATTCTATAAGAGGCCTGTACTTAATGACTCCTGTCCCTAAACTGCTTGCAACAACCCAGCATGCCACCTGTTGGCCTTTGGATATCACATTACAAGTCTCCTGGGTGCCAGAGAAAGAATGACAGTGCCCCAGTGTGCCCCACCATCTTATGTGGAAGGCTATTTACTGATACATCTGCCCCAGGGTTGCTTGGAGCAGCTGGAACACCTACACCGCCATCTGTTCCACCAGGGAAATGTCACATTTGTACCTATGGCGAGAAGCCATACAACATGGGAAACCAGCTGAAATCTGGTAGGCCTGGCACAAAGCCAGAATAATACAGCAGCACCTTCAACAAAGCATGCAGCATGAAGTATGTCTGCAAGATCTTGTGCAACATGTTGAAAGGCATTAGAAGAATACCGTTAGTCCATCCACAGTCAATACACTTGGTACCAGCAGTCAGGAGATAGGAGACGTATTACACTGGCAAAGTTTGCAATTAGAGACCTCTCCATGTTATTAGGGAGCAGTAATGTCAGTTTGAGGACTAAGGTGTGCCTGGACAATGAATTAGGATGACAGAAGAAGTATTAATGCCTTCAACTGTGGTGTAGGAGAAGAATGCTGAGTATCCCATGAACTACCAAAAGAACAGATATACCTTGGAAAATAGGCAGCCAAAATGCTCTTTGGAGATTGGACATGTTGCTAGGAGAGACTATTCCTTGGAGGACCTCATGCTTGGGAAGGTGGAGGGTCGGGAAAGAGAGGAATACCCCCAACCAGGTGGACTGACACAGTGACTGCCTCAGTGGGCCTGATTGTGAGGATGGCACAGAATAGGACCATGTTCAGGCCTGTTGTTCATATGGTCTTTAAGAGTCATCCTTGACTCAGCGGCACCTAACAATAACAATATCTGTGATTGCTCCTCAACTGTAGTACTATGTTCATAATACTGTCCCATATCTAGGTACAGAGCTCTTCCCCTGGCAAAGGCAGGGTTTTTAGGGTCCTGAGACTATGACAGAATTTACTTCAATTTGATAATCCAGACGAAACTTGCACTAGACCTGAATTTCAGCTACATATCAGGCAGCCTGTTGAATTCCATGTAGATGGCCCTGACCCAGGCCATGGTGTTTTCATTTGCTTTATACACATGTAAAAGTTGGACAGTGAGTAAGGAAGACCAAAGAGGTGATGCCTCTGAATTGTGATTGGTACAATGTATTGATCATATCATGGACTGACAAAAGAACAAGCATATCTGTCTTAGAAGAACTACAGCCAAGGTTTTCTTTTGAGGGAAAGATAGTGATACTTAGTCTCACGTACTTTGGACATGCTGTCAGGAGGGGCCTGCCTTTGGAAAAGGACTCCATTCCTGGAAAACATAGAGAGTCAGTGAAGGAGCAGAATGTCCTCACCAGAACGGATTGACATAGTGACTGCAGCAATGGGCTTTTAAAGCACAGAGGAGATAATGAGGTTGGCACAGAATTGAGCGGAGCTGTGAACTGTAGTACATTATACATTAGGTGGCTGTGAGTCAAGAGTCCACTCCATGGTGCTTAACACCACCACCAACAGGCCTGTCTTTGAAGATTTAAGCAGGAAGTTCCCAGGCAGTGACCGAACCTTAGGGAGGTGCCTTTACCACAACTGGTCATTAGCATCACTCTCCCCAGAACAGGGACTTCATCCCTAAACTGACTATGCAAGATGAAACCAAGCTGCTACACACTTTCAGTACACACTAGGATTTAGCCAAGGCAGCACTCAAAGTTTTTTCCACTCTGATCTTTTATCTCCAGAAGAATCCCCTTCGTAGTGCAGAGACAAACATTTCCAGGTGCCCTGAGTATTGGGGCAGGCCTAACAATCACAACCCTGTACTTAGGTTTCCTTGACCAATTTACATTCACGTTTTCCATCCTCCTCTGATTGGCGGGCCAGCTGACATTTAGAATTGAAGACATTGCTGCTTTCATCATCAACGAATGACAATTTGAATGGCTGGGGCTATAGTGACAGCTGTTCTGAGGACACTCATCTACTCCTTGTTCTTTCATTTCTCTCTTCTGCTCACCATAGAGCTTAATGGAAATGTTCTCTACCTTCTCTCCACCTCCTGTATTCAATTTTCTCAAACTTCTTGCTTCCTTTCTCCAGAAGTCCCTAAACTAACATTCATATGAAAGTTGAAAACCAACAGGTAACAACTGTGTTTATGTTTTTAGGCTTTGAAATGGTATTTTATTTAATTTAAATAAAGTTTCTATTATATACTGGTTTACTTAAAAGTTCATATATATTATTTTTCTGTTTTTGATAGAGGCCTACAATCCTATAGCCATTTGTCCTGTAATTGAGGTCTCATTTGAAAGAGCTTGTGGCTACTGTTTTCCTTATAAGTGAGTTTTTATATTTTTACCTTTTCAATGACTTTTGTCTTCAAGAAAACAAAAATATACATAAATAAAACCTCTTTTTCTTTCTCACTGCTTTTACTTTCTTTTCCTTCAAAGCCAAGTTCTCTTGACAGCCGTGCTCTTGTTTTGTTTTCATAACTTGATTCAGCCATTGCCTCCAGCACTTGGTAGCTGCAGCTCAACTTTTACTTCGTTTGTAGTCTTTCCTGTTTTTGTAAATACTTACCTTCCTTGGCTAGTGATGGGACTTTTGATTTTCATCTCATCAATCCGACTGTTAAGTTTATTTTATACATTGTACTTACTCTTCTAATACATGAAATGTCAGTGTGCCTTAATATTAATTTCTCTGCCCACATTTTTACTTCATTTGAGAAATTTCCATCACTTTCTTTTTTTTCTTTTTTTTTTTATACTAGTGATAGTATGTCTCTAGATCCTTCACTAGACTGACTTCCTATTTTGCGGCTTTGTTGTTCCTATGTAATCTCTTTTATCCCATTTTGGTGTTTTGTGTTTCTGTTTGCCTACTGGACATCGCAACTCAACTCGGACATTTTAAGAAAAAGGAACACATTTCTCACCCTTCTTCTGACTTCCTCACTAGTACTGTTGTCATTGATAATAGTACTTTCCCATATATACTGATACTCTGTTCAATAAAAGGATTCACTGACTGGCCTCATGTCTTTCTCCAATAATCTTTGTTATACTTGAGCCCATTATAATAGCTCATTTTGACATTTATCCATATCAAAAACTTAGCATCTAAGGTACTTTTGTCTCCATATCTCCTGTTAGTCACCACATTCTTACTTATTTTAGCTTTTTATTATTTCATGTGATTTCTAGCCCCTGGAAGCCTGCTAGAGGGTCAACTATGAATAATTGGAGTGCATTGATGAAGTTAATTTTCCCCCTTTTAGTGTTAGTCAAACTTGGGGCATATCTTCCATTCTATGTACCTCTACCCTACTGACAGAATTTCTTATCTTGTTCTGAAACAAATTAGTTTTCCTTTTCTCCACCATTATATCATTTGACTCTATAATATACTGAATTTACTTTGGTATGTTGTTGCTGTTGTTAGATGCCATTGAGTGAGTACAATGCATAGCGACCCTGTGAACAACAGACATGAACTCTAACCCATTTTCTGTCATCACAATCTTTGACACACCTGAGCCCCTTACTACGGTTACTGTGTCATTCCACTTCGTTGAAAATCTTCCTTTCCTTTGTGAACACTTCATCTTTCCAAGCAAAATACTCTCTCCTAACAAGCCCAATGTATGTGAGACAAAGCTTTGCTTCCTTAGTCTCCAAGGAGCACACAGACTGCATCTTTTCTATGACATATATTTTTGCCCTTTTGGTAGTTCATGGAATATCCAGTACTCTTATCTAACAACAGAGTTCGAAGTCATCAATTCTTTTTGTCATCTGTATTTATTGTCTAGCTTTCATTGTCCAGGCAGATCATAGCGAGTGACTGAAGAGACCATGGCCTGAATCAAGTGTGCTCTAGTCCTCAAACTGGTATCATTGCTCCTCATTAATTTGGGAAGATGTCTGATTGCAGACTATACAAATACAATCTGTCCTGCTGTCCAGACTGCTATCAAGTGTATTGACTGTGGAGCCAAGTGAGATGAAGTTGTTGAGAGTCTCAGTCTTTCCTTCATCTATCATGATGTCTCCTATTGGTGCAGCGATGAAAATTTTTGTTTTCTAGACATTGAGAGGAATCTGTATTGAAGGCTGTGTTCTTTGATCTTCTGCAGCAGGTGCTTCAAGTTCTCACGTTTTAGCAAGCAAGGTTGCATCTTCTATGTAATGTAGGTCATTGATGAGTCTTTTTCTGATGCTGATGCCATGTTCTTCTTCCTAGAGTCTAAAGCCGTTTGTCCAGGTATTGTTGATTCTTCTGTAATTGTCTTAATGGATTGTCTCAAAATATGCAGTTACTTTTATAGAATTCTAAATGCTTTTGTTTTATTAGATCCACATCTACATTGCCCATGAGTTTCACAAAGCTATACATACTTTTACAAATTTTTTAATAATTTTGTGGTGGGGCCCTCTTATTTAAAAGTTGCTGGGACCTGGAAGGTGGGCAGGCCTTTTTGATTAACAATCATTTGATGGCTGGGACCTCTTATTAAAAGCAGCTGGGATCCAGAAGGCAGGGCTTTTTGATAGTTTGTATTTTGTGGCTGGGGACTCTTATTTAAAGCATCTGAGACTTAAAAAGGTGGATCTTTATTATCAACAGTCATTTTGGCCTCAGAGCCTACAGCCCTTGAGTTTAGGTGAAGTGCGACCAGTAGGGATTCCACAAAGACGTGTCTTGGGTGTTCCCCTAGCATGCCAGCTGTGAGTCTCAGCTGAATTGCTTCAGTACCCTCTCAGGAGCACAACTTGCTACATCTGTGCAGGCTTCATTTAGCTGGATCTGGATGATATTTGTATGCCTCATTTGCTATTACATGTATAACATTACATTGACAGCTTGTTGTATTGGGGGAATTAATTGTTAAAATTAGTACAATGGTTGTCTGTCAGTTTGCTGTACTGAGGTAACTTGTGGGTTTCTGTGATGCTGAAAGCTATGGCTCTGGTGGATCAAATGCCACAAGACTAACCCATGGTGGAAAGGTTTTAGTAGAGCTCCCAGATTAAGACAGACTAGGAAGCCTATACCTGGACCAGGAAGCTATTTTGAGAACAGAGCTGGGAACACAGCATGGTTTAAAATTGAGAAGGGCGTGTACAGGGTTGTATTCTGTCTCCATTTCTATTTAATATGTATGCCGAGCAAATTATTTGAGAAGCTGGACTCTATGAAGAGGAGTGTGGCATCAGGCTTGGAGGGAGACTCATCAATACCCTGGGTTATGCAGATGACAGAGCCTTATTTGCTGAAAATGAGGAGGACTTGAAGCACCTACTGCAGAAGATCAAGGAATGCAGCCTTCTATATGGATTATATCTCAATATCAAGAAAACAAAGATTCTTACCACTGGAATGATAGGCAATATCGTGATTGATGGAGAGAAGATTGAAACTGTCAACAGCTTCATCTTGCTTGGATCCACAGTTAACATCCTTGGTACCAGCAGTCAGGAAATAAGGAGATACACTACAGTGAGAAGTAATGATATGTCAGTTTGAGGACTAAGGTGCATCTGATTTAGGCCATAGGCTTTCTGATCACTTGCTATGCATCTGAAAATTGTACAATGAATAAGGATGACAGAAGAAAAATTGACCTCTTGGAACTGTGGTGTTGGAGAAGAGCACTGAACATCCCATGGATGACCAAAAGAACAAACAGATATGTCTTGGAGAGAGTGCAGCGGAAGTGCTCTTTGGAGGCAAGATTAATGAGGCTTCGCCCCACTTACTTCGGGCTGTTGCTAAGAGATGCTATTCCATGGAGACGAACATGATGCTGGAAAAGGATAGAGGGTTGGTGAAGGAGAGGAAGACCTTCAGCCACATGGATTGACACAGTGACTGCTGCAGTGGGCTCTTGACTGTCAAGAGGTTTGAGGATGGCACAGGATGAAGAAAGTTCAGATCTTTTGTTCATAGGGTTGCTATGAATCATATTCAACTTGACAACACCTAACAACAACAACTGGAAGCAGATTTGGCCATCTACTTCTCATATAGCAAGCTTCTGAAAACCCTGTGAACAACTGAGGAACACAAATAGTCACAGTATTAGAGGTAGAGCCCACTTTGGAAGTCAATAAAAATTAGGGGAGTTAGTGGCAAACATCCTTTAATAATTGGAACACGGAGTGATTGAAACACCAATGTTGGCAAACTAGAGGTTGTGATAAATGAAATGGAACACATGAACATTGAAATTTTACATATTAGTAACAGGAGATAGACTAACTTTGACTGCTTAGAAAGAGATAATCACATGATATAATATAGTGATAATGAAAAACAGAAGAAGAATGGTATTATATTAATAATTTCAGAGACAATTTCAAATC
Source organism: Elephantulus edwardii (assembly GCF_000299155.1). Taxonomy (NCBI): domain Eukaryota; kingdom Metazoa; phylum Chordata; class Mammalia; order Macroscelidea; family Macroscelididae; genus Elephantulus; species Elephantulus edwardii. Next base: position 667,849 of record NW_006400123.1, read on the forward strand.
CTCTCCCAAAGTATAATATTGTGAGTGATAAGATACTATCCATATACATACAAGGAAGACCTATTAATAATACTATTATTCAGATACATGCTCCTACAGCTAAAGCAGGTGTTTTCAGTAGGATGGCTTTAAACATTTCTGGTAAAACTGAGTTTCAATTTACTTAAAGTTCATTTAAAACTAATAATCTGAGTACATTTGAGATATTTTCTTTCTGGAAACTGGGACCATAGCTCTGTAGATTTCCTGGAATAAGTAACACTCAAGGATAGACCAGGAAGCAGGTATCTGGACAGAAAAGGGAAATATTGAATGGTTTGAAATCAGGAAAAAGTGTCTATCAGAGTTGTAGTCTTTCACCGTACAGAATCAGTCTGTATGCTGAGCTTATAATTTGAGAAGGTGGACTATATAAAGAAGAATGTAACAAGTATCAGAGAAAGACTCACGATCAACTCGTGACATGCAAATGATACAGGTTTGCTGGCAGAAAGTGAAGGCTTGAAGCATGCCTGCAGATCAAAGACTACAGACTTTCATATGGATTACACTTCAATATCAAGAAGATAAAAATTCTCTCCACTGGGCCAAACAGTAAGTGACATCATGATTTATGGAGAAAAGATTGACTTTATCAAGGATTTTCATTTTACTCAGATGTAAAATCAACACTCATGATAACAGCAGTCAAGAAATCCAAAACTGTGTTGCCTTCTAGAAATCTGCTGCCAGGAACCTCTCTAAAGTGCTAAATAGCAAAGATGCCCTTTTATAGACTCAGGTGCTGAAAACATGGCATTTTTCACTTGCTGCTTATGGATGTGTAATTTGAACAACAAGTAAGGAAGACCAAGGAGAAAATGATTCCTTTTAATTGTGGAGTTGATAAAGAGTATAGAATATGCCATGAACTCCCAAAAGAACCATAAAATCTATCTTGATGGAAGTGCAACCAGAATATTCCTTAGAAGCAAGGATGGTGAAACTTTGTCTCACTTTAAGCATATTTACTGGAGTAATATGTCCTTGGATAGAGACATCATACTGGGGAGGGTAAAAGGGAGGAAAACATGCAATAGGGTGTATTGGCCCACCACAGTGGACTTGTTCATGAGAGAGATTGTGAGGATGGTGCAGGATAGGGCAAGGTTCAGATTTGTTGTTCATAAAGTCATTAAAAACAACAAGAACATAGATTAAAAATTGAATGAAAATGTTATGTTGTGGCAACTGTATGGACAATAATGCTGAATTATCAGTGCATTATTGTGATCTGTTTTGGGGACCATGACTTAGCATCTTAGTGTGTGGAAAATAGAAAGGCATCAACCTGGTGGTTTCACACGGATAATCATTCAGTCCTCCCGAAATAATGAACTATTATTCTGTAAATGACTGCTGGAGTCTGACCAGTTTATCTAATTGAATATTTATTAGACATACACCATAAAAGCAGATAACTAGCATTTATAATTTGCAGTCTTAATGTGCTCTAATAAACTAGTGATTATTGTCAGTAAAATAGCATTTATATAAGCTAATATTTTATGACTCTTAAAAAACTTAATTTCGTTTTTCCCCCCTCTCTTGGTAGATGTTCAGTTTTTTAAAATAAATTTTATCCCTCTTATGTTGTTAGTGTGCTGTGAGTACTCTGGCTTTGGTCTTCCTTGCCCGGTCAAAGAATGGAGCTGAGTAGGACACAACAGGAAGGTGGGCTCTTAGAAGAGATTTTGCTAGGTGGTATAGCAGTTTCAGTGGCTCTTCAAAGAGCATTGTCTGACTTGCTTTAAGTAGACCCAAATTAGGCCAAGCCCTTGTTGTGGCAAGTGGAGTGTAATCAGAGATTCTGGAAACTCAAAGGTCCCTAAGATCAGGGATGTTCTACTTAACTGGGAAAGAAGGCATGGAGGCAGGAACAAAAGAGAAAGTAAAGACATTTTATTACTGAAAGTGAAAGCATAAGTATGGCCCAGAAAAAGGAATAATTCCCTCTCCTTGGAAAGGAGTATAAAGGACATTCAGCTATGAGGCAGGCTTGAGTAAATTGAGATTAGTAGTGTCCAGACCAATAGGATGAAATTGCTGGAGGTTCCCACTCAGGTCCGCTGTTCATGAAGTCAAAGTCTTGTTTGTTACTTTATCATGAGTTGGCTTTCTTCCTTCTAAGGTAACATTCACGGTTCTTGGCTTTGATTGGATTAGGACTATCCTTTTCCTTCTGTTGGGACCTTTAACATTGCATGGGCCCAGACTGGGTTGGAAGAGCTTATTTGGCTCTTTATACTTATTTTATTCTTGACTCTTCTTCCCTTGTTAAATAATTTTCTATTGTCCCAAATTATTTAACAGTTGACTTAAATCCCAAGAATACGGCTCACTGAAGGAATTTTTATACGTTTAAGCAGATATGGAATTATTATTCCCCCAAATTCTGATATTGATTACTTTTGCATATTCAGAATTCATCAGGCTTTGGCGTATTTGAGCAATGTTTCAGTGATTTACTGTTGTGAGAACTGATATTCCAAAAATTGTGGCTTGGATAAATTAAGAATAATTCTCTACTATGACATTACCTTGCTACATATCAGCTGAATTAACTATTTTTGAACAAGAACACGATTTAGATGAAAGAAATATTCTCTTAATTTGAAATTGTTGTTGTTAAGTGCCATCAAGTCGCCTGCAACTCACAGTGACCCTGTGTACAACAGCCCTAAACCCTACTCTCCCGTCCCAATAGATGGCACTTAACAACAACAACAGCAGCAGCAACAACAGCAGCAGCAGCATAGAAAGAGATCAGTTGGCCTAGTGGACAGAAAGTCATGCTCCCAAGCCAAAGGTGATGACTCTAATCCGCAGCCCTCAGGCCTGCCTTTACATGTTTTTGGCAAAACGTTCTTCTAGGTTGTATAACCCTGGTATGTCTACTTGTTGTACAGAGGTAACTATTGGTTGCTGTGTATCTGAACACTGTGACACTGATGTGTCGAATGTGAGAATGGTTACCCATGGTGGACAGTGTTTGGTGGCACTCCCTGATTAAAACAAGCTTGGAAGCAGGAGTGGCATCCACTTCCGTAAATAGCTTGCCTCTGGAAACTCTATGAACCTGGAGAAAGGACGAAAGTTATACAGGTGTCCAGGTCTTTTGTTCATAGGATCACTATGAGTCACCTGCAACTCGATGGCACTTAACAACAACATTACTCAAATACATTGTTGTTACACACAACTATTTTTAATCACAAATGCCTGCCTCCCAGGTCCTAATTGGGTTAAACAAGAGACTTCCAGTCCATAACTGATTGTTAATGAAATAAAAATGACCAAGTGGCGCTTACACTTGATTGTTAATTAAATAAAAGTGATCTACCTTCCAGCGTCCAACTCCTTCAAACAGGAAACGCTAAACAACAGGCTCTCAGGCAGGGTCCAGACAACTTTCAATCACAAAATCCTGCCCACTGGATCCTAACTGGTTTAAACAAGAGGTTTCCAGCCCACAACTTGATTGTTAACTAAATTAAAAAAAAACAAAACAAAAAACAAACCAAAAACAAAAAAACCCAAACAGCTTCCACCTGATTGTTAACTGAATAAAAATAACCTATCTTTTTGACTCCAACTGCTTCAAAGAAAAGGCTCTCAGGCAGGCTCCAACTAACTTGTAATCGTTGTTTAGCCAATTCTGAACTTTGGAGACTACATGTTTGTCAGAGTATAACTATGCCCCATAAGTTTTTCACTAATGGATTTTTTTTAGACTTTCCTTTCAGAGTGCCTTTTGAATACTGTTAAGTCATATTTTGGTGAAAGCATTAAGATTTTATATTTTTATCAGTTGTCCACAGTAAAAGTTACCTTGTGGATTTCTCTACAGTGACAAAGAGAATACGGAGCAGGAGCTAAGAAAAAAAAAATACCCTTCACAATAGCTAATCACAAGATAAAATATTTGGGAGTAAATTTAACTACAAGCACAAAGGATCTATTGAAAGAAAATTACAAAACATTACTACAAGAAATAAAGAGACCTGGAGAAGTGGAAGAATAGTCCTTGCTCATGTATAGGAAGACTCAATGTTGTCAGAATGGCAATACTACCAAAGGCAATATACATGTTCAATGCAATTCCAATACAAATACTAATCCCATTCTTCAACAAGATGGAAAAGGCAATCTCCAGCTTAATTTGGAATGGAAAGAAGCCCCGAATAAGCAAAGCATTCACTCCCTGATTTCAAATACTACTACACTGCCATGGTAGTTAAAACAGCATGGTACTGGTACAATGACAGACACATAGATAAATGGAATAGAATTGAGAATCCAGAAATCAGTCCATCTATATATGGTCGACTGATTTTTGACAAGGAGATGAAATCAGTTAGGTGGGGAAATGACAGCTTTTTTAACAAATGGTGTTGGCAAAACTGGAAAACTATCTGCAGAAAAATTAAACAAGATCCACACCTCACTCCATATACAAAAACCAACTCAAGGTAGATCATGGACCTAGGACTAAAGCCAAGGACTATAAACTTCATTCAAGAAAAGCTTGGAAGAACTTTAGTAGTCCTAATCCACAACATAAAGAGTTTTCCAAGTATCCTGAAAAATTTAGAACCAGGAGAAGATAAGATAGATTAATGGGACTTTCTAATAATCAAATCCCTATGCACGTCCAAAAACTTCTCCAGCAGAGTAAAAAGGGAAGCCACAGACTGGGAAAAAGTGTTTGGTAATGACATGTCAGATAAGGGACTTATATCTAGAATTTATAAAATACTTGAGCACCACAACAAGATAAAGGAAAATACTCCAATAGAAAAATGGACACAGGATATGAACAGACACTTCACCAAAGAAGACATTAAGATGGCCAACAAGCTCATGAAGAAACGTTCAAAATCCCTACCCCTGAGAGAGAGATGCAAATCAAGACAACCATAAGATATCATCTCACCCCAGTAAGAATAGCAAAATTTAACAGAACAGCTAACGACAAATGCTGGCGAGGTTGTGGAGAGACTGGAACCCTTATTCACTGTTGGTGGGAGTGTAAAATGGTGCAACCACTGTGGAAAGTGGTTTGGTGCTTTCTCAAAACGTTGCAAATAGAGATACCATTTGACCCAGCAGTTTCATTACTGGGAATATACCCTATAAAGACCATAAATGACATCCAAGCAGATATATGCACACCCAGGTTTATTGCAGCTTTATTCACAATAGCAAGAAGTTGGAAACAATCTTAAGTGCCCATCAACAAATGAATGGATAGAGAAGCTGTGGTATATTCACACGATGGAATACTATGCTGCTTTGAAAAACAAGGAACTCTTGCAATATTATTCAAAATGGGTGACCCTGGAAGACATTATGCTGAGTAAAAAATCTCAGTCACAAAGAGACAAATATTATAAGGTGCCACTGTTATAGAATGAGGCTGACATTGGGGTGCGGGTGAGACTGAGAAAAACTGGATAAATTATGTTTACTGCATTGAAAAAAAAGAATAGTTGCCTAATATATATAAAAAAATTGCTGCAATTTAAATTACATATGAGTAATTAATGTTCTGTTCCACAGTCAGCCTCAATGCTTGTTTAGACAGCTGATAATGAGTTCTGTATTGCCTCTTTCTGTAGATAAAACCAATTTGATACTTGTATATTCCTTTAGGTAGGATCCATGTATATAATTGTCATTTATGTTATTCTGCTTTTCTGTAAAAAGGTATGAGCAATGAATAAATTATTGATTGTAAAAACAAACAAACCAACCAAAAAAAAGTTACCTTGTGCATCCATGGTATAATGTTCTTTTTTTTTTCATTATTAAATTTTATTAGTTTTAATGAACCTTTACAGAGATTTTTGGTTTTCATTCATTCATTGTTGCACTGTTTTCTCCACCCTCATCC
>NW_006400123.1:674098-703967 GCF_000299155.1 Elephantulus edwardii
TCATGGAAGTGTTGCAGCCTAGAAGATACAAATTTAACTAACAAGTTAAAAGTGCATGAGTCAAAAATTGAAAAGCAATAATATTCTGAGTAGAGGTTCTTCATGTAAGGTCCTATATAGTAAAGATTTTTAATCAGCACAAGCCATTGCCATCAAGATGGAATCAAATCATAACTGATTTTAGAGGCTAGGGATTGCTTCTCTTTATTGGTTTTTTTTTGGGGGGGATTTGAACTGTCAGAGAGACACCACCTTTCAGTTAACAGCACGACTTCTTATAGACGATGCTACCAGAACCACATTCAGTTAGTTTCTTGGACAATCAGCCTTCCACAGTTTTCAACTTCAAAAGTTAAAGCTACAAATCAGTTATATATAAAACAAAGGAATGACCCTGTTTTACCTCCTAGGTACTCATCTTTCCCTTTCATTCCATAACCATATTTCTTGAAATAACATTTAAAAGTAGCTATTCCTAACACTTTGTTCCCATTTACTATTTGTTGTTGTTAAGTACTGTGAGAACTGACCCATAGCTGACCCTATGGCAGGCATTCAGAGGCAGTAAATCTTACCAGAGGACATTGCCCATCCTTTTCCTGGAGCATCTGGTGGCCTTGACCACATGCCTTCAGATTGCAGTACAGTTTCCTGCAATTTACTATTTAGCCCTCTGAAACCTGCTCTCACTTCTCTAATTGGTCACCTTCTCATTTGTGTCCCTTTTAAGTCATAGTCTCTCTACTCTTAACATCATTCTTTCCTGGTTTTAATTTATTCCCTCTCCCCTCTAATTAACCTTTATTTAGTATCTAGATTAGTACTTCTTCATCTTCTTGTTCCTTAATTCTCGATTGATTTTGTACACAGCTTTCTGAAATTATTATTTTTTTGCCTTCTTAGTTGATTATCAACCTCTGAGGCCTTAAGAGATTTATCTCTGTAGCCTTAGATTTACTGCTCTGGCTTTGAGTGTTCTTATTCTCTTTTATGACACTGTGACACGGACTATTCAAAGGTATGTTTTAAGTAGCTGATCTCATTTTTCATCAATGATATATTGGCATGTTGTCCTATAAAATACTGTTAAGACCACAGAGCTCTGATGACATGGTGGTGAAGTGTACTGTTGCTCCCAGCTTTACTAAGGAAAATCATCTGTGTATTCGACAATCAGTAGAGGATCATAACCCTCTTTACCTCCTTTTTATCTCTTGAATGTCCCTCAGGAAAGCCTCATCTCTCTCTCTGCCTTTGTGATTTTATTCCCTATTTAAGGTTTCTCATCACATTACAGCTGCATTTTTACATAGTCATATGTGACTGTTTGATAAAAATGTAATTTCATTTTCTAGACCAGGAGGTTCTACAAAGGCTCTAATGTCATGCTTGCACTGGCTCATCATTCTTCAGGGCCTAGTACAGTGCTGGCATGTAGTAGATGTTCAAAGATTATTTCTTGAGTGTAATTACATGAATACCTGAGTTCGTGTTTTATACTTAAGTTGAAAGGTTAAATAAGAAAAGCTTAGAGGATAAAATGTCTTCCATATTAACTATTTGATGTATTTTTCTACCAATACAGGAATTATACTCAGGAAACAAAGACAAGTAGGATGTTATCCTTACATTTGAAGGATCCCTGTTTACTTAAAGGCACTTTACTGTTTTTAGAGCTTTCTAAGAACTTCAGAGCACCTGTAATATAAATGAAATACTATCAAATCTAATTAGTTATGTATAGTAGATTCTTAATATCTCTTCTATTTTTTAGCATCTTTTTACTTCATATTACTGTGGTGACATGACCCTTTGCTTTAGATGAAGCTAGAAATTACTCTGAGAGTTTTATATATGGTAGGATTACTATGGAAATAGGGTAGTGTATTATTATTATCACCCCCCACCCCACCCCTGCACATTGCATTGAGGAACAAAAAAGAGACCAGGAAGAATTAACCAAAGAGTTGTTGTTGTTGTCATTATGTGCCATCTAGTCACCTGCAACTCACCGCGACCCTATCTATGCACAATAGCTCTGAACCCTGTTGTATCTTATGCCAGCCTCACAATTTCCAACACACCTAACCCTATTGCTCCAGTTACTGTGTCAATCCATCTCATCGAGGGTCTTCCTTTCTTGGGCTGTACCTCCACTCTCTCAAGCATAATGTCCTTCTCTAAAGACTGGTCCCTCCTTGTAACATGCCCAAAGTATGTGAGAGGAGTGTAAATATCCTTGCCTCCAAGGAGCACCTTGATTTCATCATCTCTAGGAAACCTATTTGTTCTCTTGGCAGTTCATGGAATGTTCTACATTCTTCTCCAGCACCATAACTCAAAGGCATTGATCCTTCTTTTGTCATCCTTAAGCATTTTCCAGCTCTCTGATGCATAACAAGTAATTGCAAAGAAAATGACCTGGCTCAGGCACACCTTAGTCTCTAGACTGACATCATTGCTCTTTAGCACTCTGGAGAGTTCTTTGGTGGCAGACTTTCCTAATGCAACTCATCTTTTGATTGCTGGGTGCCAAGAGTGTTGATTGTGAAACCAAGCAAATTAAAACGGTTAACAATCTCAATCTCCCTTCCATATTTATGGTGCTACCAATTGGCTCAGAGGTGAGAATCTTTGTCTTCTTAATGTTGAGCTTCAATCCATTTTGAAGACTGCAATCCTTGATTTCTGCAACAAATGCTTAGGCCTTCCTCACTTTTAACAAGCAAGGTTATGTCATCTGCATAACACTCATGGCTGATGGTCTTCCTTTAATTCTGATGCTACAGAACATATCCCTTTTGTCTCTTTTTGAATGGAGAGAAAGCCCACTAGTGGAACTAAAAGGCAAACAAAACATCTCCAAAGGTATATCAAAGTTTACAGAATCCTACATGGCCTGCATATGAAAAAGACTGATAACACATTTATAAAATGGGCAAAAGACTTGGAAAGACTTTTCACAGAGTAACGTATTTGAATGGCTAATAGACACTTAAAGAAATGCTCTAAATCATTGGCAGTAAGAGAGAGAGGCAAATCAAAACCGCAGTGAGATACCATCTCACCCCAGCAGCAGTGACAAAGTTTAACAGGACAACAAGTAATAAATGTTGGAGAGGATATGAAGAGAGAGGAACTCTTCTACATTGTTGGTAGGATTGTAAAGTGATACAACCACTCTGGAAGGAATTTTGGCATTTCCTCAAAAAGCTGAACATATAAATTCCATATGGCCCCGCTATTCTACTCCTTGGAATATATCCCGAAAAAAATTGGAACTGAGGCACAAGTGGAGATTTATACACCAATGTTCATAGCAGCGTTATTCATCCTTGCAAGAAGGTGGTAACAGGCCAGATGTCCAGCCACAGTCGAAGGGATTGAGAAAATATGGTACATTCACACAATTGAATATTAGGCAGTATGCAGGAGTAGTGATTTTGTAAGTTACTACCTAACTTGGGGTGGGGGTGGGGACTGGAGAGCATTATGCTAAGTGAACTAATTCAGTCCCATAATGACAAATGCTGTAGAAGACCATTATTGTAGAAAATGTATGAGGATGAAAGGGGGAGAGGGAGAGAGCAGAGGGATGAGGATGGGCATGGAGATGCAGGAGTTAATCATAGGGATAGGGTCATATAATTTCATAGAGGGAGGGCGGGGTGGGGTAAAGAATTGGGAAAGATCCAGGGTGAAAAACAATGTATATGAACATTATAAGTAAGTTAGTGTAAAATGAAATGTTATTTACATTTTTCTTTTCCTTTTTTTTTTATTGTTTCTTTTTTTGTGTGTGTATTGACTGATACAGGAGGAGATTGGCCCTCCTTCTTCAGCAGAGCATCTGGTGGGAAAAATGATCTAGAAAACAACAACAACAACAACAACAAAAAAGACCATTATTGTAAAAATGGAAAGATAACTAGTAAAACATATATCAGGATCCAAGTGGGGGAAGGTAAAGGGATGAAGATGGATGAGGGCATAATTAAAAGGTCACACAGTGGGTAGAAAGACGGGTGGGTAAAGGTAATGAGAAAGATCCAACGTGAAAAACAAAGTACATAAACTTTTTAAAGTAAATTAGCATAAAATAAAAATTTTATTTTAAAAAATATAAACAGAAAAAATTTGCCCGAAGAATCTTGTAGTCGAGATACCTGCAGAGGTTCAGGAAAGGACAAAAGTTAATTAAGAAGTTAGATATTTGGTAAGATATACTGTTGTTGTTATGTGCCGTAGAGTCGCTTGGGACTCATAGCGACCCTATGTACAACAGCCCTAAACTCTGCTCTGTCCTGTGCCAATCGCACTGTCTCTGACACTCCCCTCCCGATTATCCCAGTCACTGAATCAATCCACCTCATAGAGGGCCTTCCCCTCCTGCGCTGTCCCTCCACCCTCCCAAGCATGATGTCCTTCTCCAAGAACCGGTCTCTCCTCACAACATGTCCAAAGTATGTTAGACGGAGCCTCAGAATCCTTGCCTCCAAGGAGCCACCCGGTTTAACCCTTTCCAGGACAAATCTGTTTGTTTTCCTAGCAGCCCATGGTATTCTCAATACTCTTCTCCAGCACCATAGGTCAAAGGCATCGAATCTCCTTCTATCCTCCTTGGTCATTGTCCAACTCTCTGATGCTTAACAGGTGATTGCGAAGACCATGGCCTGTATCAGACGCACCTTAGTCTCCAGAGAGACACCATTGCTCTTCAGTACTTTGGAGAGGTTCCTAACAGCAGACTTTCCCATGGCAATGGGCCTTTTAATTTCCTGGCTGCTGGTGCCAAGAGTGTTGACTGTGGAGCCAAGCAAACTAAAGCTGTGTACGATCTCAATCTCTTCGCCATCCATCCTGATGCTGCCAAATGGCCCAGTGGTGAGAATCTTTGTCTTCTTGACATTGAGCCTCAATCCATATTGGAGGCTGCAGTCCTTGACCCTCTGCACAGGTGCTTCAGGTCCTCTTCATTTTCAGAAAGCAGGGTTGTGTCATCTGCATAATGCAGATTGTTGCTAAATCGTCTACCAATCTTGACCCCAGATTTCTCCTCACAGAGCCCAGCTTCCCGGATAATCTGTTCTGCATATAGGTTGAAAAGTTTATGGAGATAGGATGCATCCCTGGCATACGCCCTTCCCAATTTTGAACCATGCAGTGTTCCCTTGCTCTGTTCTGACGACTGCCTCCTGGTCCAAGTATAAGTTTCTCATTAGAACGATCAAGTGTTCTGGGATTCCCATTCTTCTCAGAGTCAGCCACAGTTTGTTATGATCCACACAGTCAAATGCCTTTGCATAATCAATGAAACACAGGTAGACATTTCTCTGGTATTCCCTGCTTTCAGCCAAGATCCATCTAACATCAGCTACAATATCCCTAGTACCACGACCCCTTCTAAACCCAGCCTGGATAATCATTTTTGGATAATCTTCAGTAAAATCTTGCTTGCATGTGAAATCAGTGAGATTGTTCTGTAGTTTCCACATTCTGTTGGGTCGCCTTTCTTTGGGATAGGAACAAATATAGATCTCTTACAGTCAGTTGGCCAAGTGGTTGTTCTCCAGATTTCTGGGCACAAGATAATATTTAGCTTGAAACTAGCAAGTTAAAGTATTGAATGTGCCAGAAATGATGATGGTGGTATAGATAGGGCAGGCTTCAGGTTGGCTGTTCATAGGGTTGCTGTGAGTCACAATCGACTTGATGGTACCTAACAGCAATATTAATGTGTTCAAGATATATTACCCCCACTGTGGAGGATTGGAGAAAGGTTTTTCTTACTTTATGAAGTGAGGAAAGACCCCTGAAAAAAATTGGCATCCTTGTCCCGCAGGAAACTATGGTTAAAAGTTATTTTTCCGCAATCTTTTGTTAAGGAAATGCGGACATAGCGATGCCATTGGATATTGAGTATATTCTTCTCATTATTGTTAAGTAGGAACAATTCATAGCTGGGCTTCTACTGGTTTTCCAAGGTTGTAAACGGTATAGAAGGAGATTTCCCGTGAAGCTGCTGGTCAGTTTCCATTGCCAAATAGATATGGTTTTAGGTTAACAGCACAGCTCCTTATGGTCTACAACTAGTGCTCTCTGTTCTAGAACCAGACCTTTCTATGTCAATTCCATACAGAAAAGATCAGTGTTTGTCTTACTTTACTCTTACTGTATCCCTGCCTGTAACATAGCATGGCACAGTTGTTGTTGTTTTTAGCTGCCATCAGCAGATCTGAACCTGGCCTTATCTTGTGTCATCCTCACCATTTCTGATATACTTCAGCCTGTTGTTACAGTTTCTGTGCTAATCCATCTTGTTGAGAGTCTTTCTTCCTTTCTTTAATGCTGAATAAGTATTGCTAGTGACCAACAGTGTGAAATATTAAAAAGGATCTAAAAAATGGAGCGTGGAAAGGAATACAGGGTTGGTGTGCCCTTTGATTCTTTCCTCACTAAGTTCATTACTTAAAGAATGCACATCTTAGCACAATTGGAATTTTCAGAAATAACCATAATATAATAATGAAAAATTACCATATTTAGAGTATTAGCATAATTATATTTCTCTACCTGCTTCAGTTTCCCAGTCTCCTTTCGAGCAGATTAATGTAACCATTAAAAACTCAAACTTTGGGTTGATTCCGACTCCTGACAATCTGCCATCACATTTCTGAGGTTGTTAATTTTTTAAAGGGTTTTTTTTTTTGTGATTTGAAAGTTTAAAAATAAATTGGTATTTTTCTCACATATTTTGTGGATTTTTTTTTCTTCTCCCCACATTCAGTGTTGTGTATGTCCTGTCAGTTTGTTAATTCTAATACACGTAATGTCTGATTGTCCATTTAAGATAAGCCTTCCTTTCTGTGGAGTGGTTAGTGAACTGCTCACCTTTTAATTAGAAGCTAAACATGTAATCTGTGCTACCAGTACTCCTTAGATTAGTGTAAAATGGTAGTCAGATCAGACAAGCGTATGTTTATTTAGCCATTTTTCATTAAGTGTCATCACCTCTCCAGGACTTCTCTCACATGTCATTTTAAGCCAGCCAAACAATTTGTAATGCCGTCTGTATTATTAGTGATTTAAAAAGTAAATTATGAATTAAACCACCTTTTTGTACATAGAAATCACTTGAGTATATTTTTGTGCTGATTTGTTGTGTTGTTAGGTGTTGTTGAGTCGTAGACACCTCATAGCGACCCTATGAATGAAAGGCCTGAGCACTGTTCGTATATAGAGTTTCTGGAGGCAAGCCATTTAGGAAGTGGATGTCACTCCTGCTTCCAGGCCTGTTTTAATCGGGAAGCTCCACCAAACACCGTCCACCTTGGGTAACCATTATCACGTTTGACACATCAGTGTCACGGTGTTTAGAGGCATTGGATTCATGATTATTTGGTTACCAGCACAACTTCATTTACACTGTGCCATGAGAGTTGTTGTTGTGTATCATTGAGTTGGACCGAGCCACAGCTGACCCTCTAGGGGATTTTTAGAGGCAGTAAATTGCGACTGTTGTGAAGAGAGACCGGTCCTTGGAGAAGGACATCGTGCTTGGGAGGGTGGAGGGACGGCGCAGGAGCAGAAGGCCCTCTATGAGGTGGATCGATTCAGTGACTGGGATAATCGGGATGGGAGTGTCAGGGACAATGCGATTGGCACAGGCCAGAGCGGAGTTTAGGGCTGTTGTACATAGGGTCGCTATGAGTCGCTTACATAACAACAACAACAAATTGCGAAGGAGGAGATTGCCATCAGAGTAGAGGTATTTAAATACAGTTAAGACCTCTCTTGGTTTCTCTCTGACTTGTAACATATTTTGAAGAATCGCATTAGAGGGCATTGGTGATTTATGGAGAATTTTTGCCTTCACATAAGGGATCCTGGTTTATTTCTCTACAGAGCACCTCAAGTTCAGTCTGCCAGTGAAAAGTTGTGGGTTATTAAGATGCTGAACAGATTTAGGAGGAACTAAAACAGATTAGGAAGAAACAAGCTTGATGATTTGCTTCTCAAAACCAGCAACTGAAAAAAATCCTGTGAATTGCACATGAGGCCACCATGAGTTGGCTGGCTTGAGGGCAGCTAACAAGAATAACATCAGTTAGTTATGTCTGGCCCTTTTTATCACACATTGGATAAATTTAAAATTACATTAGCATGCAAAAAGGCTGACAGTATGACTCATGGGAACGGTCTTCATTGAAAATTAGTGAGTGAAACCAAACTAAGTAGAAATTCATCTCTAAAAGGTTCATCTGTGGACATTTTTGTGAGACAGATGAGCCTTTCAGAAGTACCATGGCTCAAGGTAAAGAATATAGTGAGACTGGGACTTAACACAAAGGTCTTAGACCATCAACACTTATCTACTAAGGGCCAGATGTGCCAGAATCAGCTTTAAGGAAAAACAGTTGCACCGGTTTACAGGTGAAAAGAACTAGTATTTTTGTTATTATTTTTAATCTGTTGTCACTGTGCAGAAAATAGAACTTATTTTTATAGTTTTCCTCTTTAAAATTCTGTAAGGGGATACTACTACTCTCAGAGCAAATAATTTTCCATCTAACTATTGATCTTCATTCACTGTTGGGAGACAAGAAAAGTGCCTTAGCATATAAAAACCTTTTCCCTTACATATTCTGTGGTTTCCCAACATAAATTTGTCTTTTACTTTTTTGTAATGCAATGAAATTGGAGCCTTAATTTAATCAACTTCAAGGAAATAAATAAAATGTGGCCTAAATTTACTAAATAGTGCTTTAAGGTAAATATTTAAATTAGCAGTAGTCTGTGTATGTATTTGATTTTTACTTATTTTAACTGTGTTTTCAGCCTCTTGAGTATTGCTGATGTGTTACAACAATATTTATAGCAATGTAGGGGCATCATTTTTTCAAAATAATGTTTTCCTCCCTGAATACTTTATTAAATTAATGCAGTAATGCTAATCCAGTGACTGCTTCATAAACTTATGCACCTTTTTTTTATGGTAAGGTCTTCTCTCAGGATAATCATTATTCTTTGTAATCCTCACACTCATATTTTAAAGTAGCTTCTAGATAATCCTCCAAGTAGCACTCCACATCCATTTGAGTACTCATTATAACATTTTTTAAAGCTATTGGAGTTTTTGAGTTTTCATATCTGAGGCAGTGGAAATTCGAAGATTATGCCATGGAGAATTTCTTTTGTTAGAATATATTCAGGTTTTAAATTGCTTGAATAACCATACTTCTAATTTAAGTATGATTTCTATAATTTCCTTTTCCTGGTTAACATGAGTTTAAGTTACAGATTGTTGGCTTTGTAGTTTGTTAACCTTCTACAGCTAGTTGTTAACCATTCCACAGTCTAGTTTCTTGAGATGTAATATGTTTTGTACAGTTAGCAACACAAATTGTTGAAGTAGTGGCTATAACTCCTCCTGCCAAGCAGTCGATTTTGATTCCTGATGACTCTAAAGAACAGAGTAGAATTCTTCAGAGAGTTTCTAAGACCTAAGTCCATCTTTATGGAATCTGACTTCCTCATCTTTATCCTGTGAAACAATGGTAGATTCTAACTGCCAACCTTATGCCATCACAACCCCCTAGTGGATCTAAGGATGGAGATACTTCTTGTTGGTAGGTGCTGTTAAGTCTTTTAAAACAATCTATTTTATTTGAAAGTTTACAAATTACATTAGTTTTTTCAAGTAATAATTCACAGACATTAATTACCATTGATTGATGTAATTAATTTTTCACAATGTCTAGGGGCCATATGGCAATGACATGATAGATGGAGAAGAGCTTGAGATTGTTAACAGCTTCAACTGGCTTGGCTCAACAATCAACATTCATGGTACCAGCAGACAGGAAATCAAAAGACCACTGGCATTGGGAAAATCTGTCAGGGACTTTGCCAGAGTATTGAAGAGTAACAGTGTCAGTCTAGAAAATAACATTTGTGTCTGATCCAAGCCATGGTCTTTGAAATTACTTGTTATGCTTCAGAAAGCTGGACAGTGATTAAAGATTATAGAAGAAGAATGGATATCTTTGAGTCTGGTGCTGGAGAAGAGTGTTGAACATATCATGGACTACAAAGAGAACAAGGAGATCTGTCCTGGAGAAAGTGATTGAAGCCAGCCTGTTACTTGATGACAAGGATTTTGAAGCTCCATCTTACATACTATAGGCATGTTGCCAGGAGTAACTAGTCCTTGGAGAGGGACGTTATGCTTAAACGGATGAGGGACAGCGCAAGAGAGGAAGACCCTGTGTGAGATGGCTTGACTCAGTGACCAGATTAATGGAGGCTGTTGTGTTGGAGACAATGGAATTGGCTTTTAAGAAAAGCAGGGTTCAGAGCTGGTGTACATAGGGTCGTTATGAGTAGAAAGCAACTCAGTGGAATACAACAACAACAATAGGCAAACACTTATTGTTGTTGTTATGTGCCATCAAGTCTCTTGCGACTCATAGCGACTCTATGTACAAGAGCCCTAAACCCTGCTCTATCTTGTGGCAACCCCATTTTCTCTGACACACCTATTTCCACTACCCCAGTCACTGAATCTATCCATCTCATCGAGGGTCTTCCTCTCCTGCACCATCCCTTCACTTTCCCAAACTTGATGTCCCTCTTTGTAACATGCCCAAAGTATATCACACAAAGCTTCAGGATCCTTGACTCCAAGGAGCAGCCCGGCTTCACCCTCTCCAGGACAAACCTGTTTGTTTTCCTTGCAGTCCATGGTATATTCAACACTCTTCTCCAGCACCACAGCTCAAATGCATCAGTTCTCTTTCTGTCATCCCTAGTCACTATCCAGCTCTCTGACACATAGCATGCAATTGCGAAGACTTAGCCCAGATGCGGTGCACCTTAGTCTCCAGCCTGATGTCATTGCTTTTCAGTACTCTGGAGAGGTCCTTGACAGCTGACTTTCCCAATGCAGTTCATCTCTTGATTTCCTGGCTGCTGGTACCAAGAGTGTTGACTGTGGAGCCAAGCAAACGAACACTGTTAACTATTTCAGTCTCTTCACCATCCATACTCATGCTGCCAGTTGGCCCAGTGGTGAGACTCTTTGTTTTCTTGATGTTGAGCTTCAATTTGTATTGAAGGCTGCAGTCCTGACCTGCAGCAAGCGTGTCAGGTCCTCCTCAGTTTCAGCAAGCAGGGTTGTGTCATCTGCAGGTTGTTGATGACTCTTCCACCAATCCTGATGCCACATTCCTCCTTGTACAGCCTGCGTCCTGGATGATCTGTTTGTTCTGCATACAGACTGAAAAGGTATGGAGACAGACTACATCCCTGGTGGACCCCCTTCCCAATTTTGAACCATGGTGTGTCTTCTTGCTCTGTTCTGATGATTGTGTCTTGGTATAGGTTTCACATAAGCACAATCAAATGTTCTGGGATTCCCAGTCTTCTCAGAGTCAGCCATAGCTTGTGATCCACACAGTTAAAAGCCTTTGCATAGTCAATGAAGCACACAGATAGACATTCCTCTGGTATTCTCTGCTTTCTGCCAAGATCCATCTAACATTAACTATAATATCTAAATCCAGTCTACACATCTTACAGTTCTCTGTTGATGTGTTACTCCAGTCGGTTTTGGATAATTTTCAGCAGAATCTTTCTTGCATGTAATATTAATGATATTGTTCGATAATGTCCTCATTCTGTTGGGTCACCTTTCTTTGGAATGGAAACAAATATCAATCTCTTCCAGTCAATTGACCAACTGGCTGTCTTCCAGATTTCTTGGCACAACTTAGTGAATACATCCAGAGCAGCATCTGTTTGTTGAAATATGTCAATTGGTATGGTGTTAACTCCTGGAGCCTAGTTTTTTTTGCAATTTTTTTAAAGCAACTTGAACTTCCTCCTTCATCACCACAGGCTCTTGCTCATATTTCATAAAATTCTTCTGTGTCAGCCAATTCCTACGGATACAGTGATTCCGTATACTCTTTCCATCTTCTTTTAATTCTTCTTGGTTCATTTAACACTTGACCCAAAGCATTCTTAACTATTGCCACTCATGGCTTGAATTTGTTTTTCAACTCATTCAGCTTAAGAAATGCTGAGTGAGTTCAGCTCTTTTGATTTTCTGACTCCACCTCTTTGCACATTTCAATACAGTATCTTCCTTTGTCTTCCCGAGCTGCACTTTGAAATTTTCTGTTCAACTCTTTAATTTCTTGATTTCTACCTTTAGTTTTGGCTTCTCAGCGCTCTAATGCAATATTCAGAGTCTCATCTGACATCCATCTTTGTCTTTTCTTCCTCTTCAGCTCTTGTAATGATCTTTTGTACTCTTCATGGATGATATTCTTGATATCTTCCCACAGCTCATTTGGCCTATGCTCATTGGTGCGCAAGGCCTCAAACCTTCAAACCTGTTCCTGAGATGATTTTGGATCTCTAGTGGGATAGACTTAAGGTCAAATTTTGGTTCCCGTGGATTTAATTTTCTTCAACTTCAGCTTGAACTTGCATATGAGTAGTTGATGGTCTGTCCCACAATCAGCACCTGGCCTGGCTTTTCACAGCTGATACTGAGCTTCTCCAGCTATTGTTTCCACAAATGTAATTGCTTTGATTCCTAAGCATACCACCAGGTGAGATCCATGTGTATAGCCTGTGTTTGTGTTTCTTATAAAAGGTATTTGCAATAAATAGATCATTGAATGTGCAGAATTCTATCATTCTGTCTCCAGCCTCATTTCTGTGAACATGCCCATGTTTTCCAGCTACTGATCCTCCTTCTCTGTTCCCAGCTTTTGCATTTCAGTCACCCATTATTATCAATGCATCTTGATTGCATGTTTGATTGCTCTCTGACTGCAAAAGTTGGTAGAAATCTTTTATCTCCTCTTTGGCTCTACTTGTCGGTGAATATATTTGAATGATAGTGGTATTCACTGGACTTCCTTGTATGTGTATGGATATTATCCTGTCACTCACCACATCGTATTTCCTGATGGATCTAAAAAATGACTTTTTAAATTATGAAACCCTTATTAGGTGTTGTTTTTTCCTCTGGTCTTACCTTCTCTATTTTCAACTCAGTCTTATACAACCCTGTTTTCACCATTCAAAACCTTGCCTAACCCTGCACCTTTCTCACAGTCTCCACTGTGTTTATGCTCATTATTGTAGACCTGCCTCACTGATGGTCTTCCTTTGCTTCCTGGACATCTGATCTTCAAAGCATGTTGTCTCTTTCCAAGCACTTCCCCTCTTGATAACACTGATATATGCATTTTCAGTGCCTTTTGTCAACACCAAAAATTCAAAGGCATCAATAAATTTATTGGTTTTCCTTATTTATTTTCCAATTTTCACATGTATATAAAGTAATTGAAAAATACCATGTCTTGATTCAGGCACACTTTGCTCTTTAAACAGACTTTTTTACAACTTTAAAAGGGTCCTTAACAGTAGATTTGCCCAACACAATATGTAATGATGGAATTAATTGGATGAATTTAAGTACTACATAACAGCAAAATCATCATGATTTGATGTTGATTGGATGTATGTGTGTAGGTCATGGGGTAATGTAGTAAAGCTTAAAATTGGAATCACTTGACTTATGTAAAGCTCAGGTTTGTAGTGGAGATGGAGAAAGAGCGCAGACTGCATTTGTTAGGGTCATTGCTGACCCCTATTAACTCCACAAGAGGAAACAGTCCCCATACACAACATCTATTTCATAGACCTCTCCAGTGTACTGAACAGCAACGATTTCAGTCTGGAGGCTAAGTTTCACTTGATCCAGGCCATAGTTTTTGCAATTACTTGCTATGCATCAGAGTGCTGGGCAATGACTAGGGATGATAGAAGGAGAATTGATGGCTTTGAGCAGTAGTGCTGGAGAAGAGTACTGAATATACCATGGACCACCAAGATTACAAACAGGTTCGTCCTGGAGAGGTTTAAACCAGGCTTCTACTTGGACACAAGGATTATGAAGCTTTATCTGACCTATTTTGGACATGTTGCAAAGAAGGACCAGCCCTTTGAGAGGGATATCATGCTTGGGAGGGTGGAGGGACAGCACAAGAGAGGAAGACCCTAGATGAGATGGACTAATTCAGTGATTGGGGTAATGGGTTAGGTATTTCAGAGACAATAAGATTGACACAGGACAGAGCAGGGTTTAGGGCTATTGTACATAGGGTCGCTATGAGTTGCAGGCGACTCGATGGCACACCAACACAATAACTTGGGGTAACACATGCCTCATTATCTCCATACCTACATCTACTGATTAAAACCTCAGCCATCTCTTCCATGGCCTGTGCCGACCACACTCAGATTTATGGGAATTATTTGGGATTGTAACAGTCTACAATTCAGACTGGAAACCGAATCCAGTTCTTCAGACAGATAGCTTCTCAGATGTGCCAACTGTTCCTCTGAGTTTCAGTCTAGAGGCTTTAGGCCATTGTTGCAAAGCTCTCTTAGTCCTGACAGTTATGCCATAATCTCCAGTTCTCAACAAGATTGGGTCAAGATGCCAACTTTGGCTCTATCAGGTAGCAGTCTTTTGTCATCTCTGTCTCACATGGGTCTCTAGCTTTCCATTACTGCTCTCATTTTGGTCCTGAACTATCTGATGTAAGCAGTCTTCTCTGTGGCTTCAAAAGACATGCACTATATTCTCTCCTCTTTCTTGCTGGTAGTGAAAGTCTAATCTTCTGCTTCTAAAACTGCTCAGTTTAAGCCTAGAGGTATAGTAAAACTGCCCAGTGTTCTTATTAGTAGTTTGTGCAGCTTATTTGCATGTTCCCATCCAGCTATATTGGCTAAAGTTAAAAGCAATAGCCTGAGCAAATAATTTTGAACAATAGGCCCACTATTCCTCAGGACCTTTAACTCTACTGTGATTCTTAACTTAGGCTTTTACACTTTAGTGTTTTTAGTTTCATTCTGTCTTTTACCTGCTGTGTGAGTTTGCCCTTAAAATAGAAACAGTTAAAGGAATAGCTTGGGGAAGGACATTTACTTTGCCTGGGCATGCCAGTGATTCTCTGGGATGATAGCTCCGAACACCTTGTATCCAGGCAGAGAGGGTGGGAACCCCAGAACCAATCATGTAAAATTTTGATTTGAAATTGTAGTCATGGTCCTTTATCTGCTTAAGTTGCCCTGTCTACAGTGGTGGTCATTACCACAGGAAGCAATAGCAGTGAATGGGTAGAACTGTCTTGGTGCTGATGATGGGTTTCCTATTCTCAGAGTGGTTCATTTGTTTTTATCTTATTTATGTCTTTGGAAGCTGGGGCGGCATCCATTTCCGAAATGGCTTGCCTCCGGAAACTCTATGTATGAACAGTGCTCAGGCCTTTCTTCATAGGGTTGCTATGAGTCGTCTATGACTCGACGGAACCTAACAACAAGAAGAAACATTTATGTCTTAATAAAAGAGTCTTGGTAAAATGTGTTTAGTTTTGGGGATGTCTGTTACCCCTGAACAAGTTATATAGCAATAAAGATGTCTAACAACAACAACAAAAGTTTTGTTTTTAAAAAATGAATTCCCCTCATAAATATTAGTTTGCTTTTCTTGGCAT
This sequence comes from Elephantulus edwardii, assembly GCF_000299155.1. Taxonomy (NCBI): domain Eukaryota; kingdom Metazoa; phylum Chordata; class Mammalia; order Macroscelidea; family Macroscelididae; genus Elephantulus; species Elephantulus edwardii. The sequence goes on from NW_006400123.1 coordinate 689,680, forward strand.
ATTATTCATAAGTGGAAATATGATGTCTATGGCATTAATATTACATAACTACATTTACAACTTAAAAGTTTACTTTAGAAGTGACTTTTGTTGTTAGTTCTTCTAACATCGAGAAGATTCTTGAGGCTTCTAAAGGGGTAGAGTTATCTTGAGAAATGATTTAATAGAGAACAGACATATATTTAGATGAGGAAATGCGATGTTAGAAAGATCATTTCAAGCTTATATTCATTAATAACTCCAAAGTAAACTGTTCATGTTGATATATGGCTATCACTGCACCCTAGGGAAGAGCTTTCTTTCCTCAGAGAGCTTCAAATAAGGTACGTGTAGGGAGGTGGCTTCTTTTGCGATTTGTGTCTAGTAGCATGGTTATTCACAAACATCAGAAGTTTGTCATTTTATGTCATAAATGACTTTTTGTTTCACACATTGCCGCAAATGACAGTAATACATTGGGGGGGGGAAAGTGTTTCTAAGCACCATCCTCAGTTTAAAAGTATGCTGCAACATGTTAGAAATCCAAGAATATGACCTTGTTCTTAAACCTATGATGCATAAAATTAATTCATGCAACTGAAGTTGTGGCTATTTTAGTTTGGAAAAATGAAAATATTTTTATTTCTTGTTTGACAACTCACTTTTTAAAGGAAATTATAAGCAGTTTTTCTGCATTTAGGCAGTAATTTAAAACCTGATGAAAATATATGCATTAACAATTTATGTGTGTTCCTAAATTGGATCTATTTAGAAATAAAAAGAACCATCTCTTAATTTCTCAGTTAACATTTAGCTTTAATGCAATAATACAATTCTCTAGGAAAGAATAAGAATTTGTAATTTTTAAAAATAATTAAGTATTATACTACATTTATTTATGCCATTATAATAATTTTGACCTGATATTGAGTAACAAGTAGTAACTCAATCTGTGATTGATTAAGCATTAGAAGCAAAATATTTAAGTAAATTTTTCCAGCTAGCTTGTAGAAGAGTTATCACCTTTAAACTCACTTCTGCGTATAGAGGTGACAGTATTCTAGGATGATAGTTATCAAAGTTTTTCATTCTGTTGCATGATTTTTTAAGACATTTTTGTTTTCTACAAATCAATTTAATTTCATCCTAAAGCAGAACCCTTTAGCTTACTAAAAACTAAGAGAATAGTAGATGAGCCCCTTATTTTTGACATTTCATTCTTATCTCTGCAAAAACTATAATATTAAAAATCTCATTGCTACAACCCTGCTGTGTTCCCAGTTTTTCACTGCATTCTTTTCAATAAAAATAGTAGGAGTTTTTTTATTAATAAAACACCAAGTTCTTAATCCTACTGCACAACAACAGCAACAACAACAAGCTTATTATAGGAGTAATGGATACTTCAAAGAATGCTAGCTGGAAAAGCCGTGTCAGATAAACACGAGAGGAAACAGAAATATGTCTTGCATCCATGCAGCTATTTGAGTACGTATTACGTGGTATTTATGATATGGACAGGTTGGATAGCATAGTTCTAGGCTAACTGGAACGCTGCTCACATTGCATTTATACATTAAGTGAAAGATACAGACAGTTGACAAATACACATATTCATACAGATGATAGAAAGCAGATTAATTACATGATCTTTACCCTCTGGGACATGTCACTTCTGTGTGGGTTGACATGTCATTTTCTGCTTAAGGAAATAGAAATTTTTTTACTATTTATTCTAACTGACCAACTTATCTCATTATTATTTCATTACTTAGAGCACTTCTTCAGAATTTGATTATTCTTTAGCAGGTTTAGTGATTTTATTGCTACTTTAGCTTATTCACGTCACAAGTATTTATTGAGTGCCTATTGAAGTTGACATTAGCAGCTGCCATCCTGAAAGGTGCAAATAGTTAACACATTCAGCTCCAGCCTGGACAGAGAGACTCCCAAGTAGAGGCAACATGGAAGAAAGGGAATCTAGTTCTGAAGTCAGCCTGTAAAGTTCTGTGGAGTCCATTTCTACTCTACAACATAAGGTTGTCTCTAGTTAAAATTAACAGTATGGCAGCTCACTTTTGGGTTGTATTTTGGGTTTTCTTTATGAAGAAAAAAACAGTCAAATTTTTGATCTTGAGCTTGCCAGTCATTCCAAGGCATGCTGTTTTTAGTAACTTTATATGCATGTGACAGCTGGACAATGAATAAAGGAAGAATATTTGACGTATTCAAATTCCAGAGTTGTTGGACAACATTGAATGTACCATGGGTTGCTAGAAAAAAGAACGACTGTGTCTTGGAAGAAGTGTAGACAGAATGCTCCTTGGAAGTGAACATGGCAAGAACTTGTCTTCTGTACTTTTGGACATGTTATCAGAAAGGAATAGTCTATGGCAAATGATAGTAGGTGGTCACTGAAATAGATTGACACAGTTTTTGCTATAATGACAATAATTGTGAGGGTGGTGCAGGACCAGTTAGCATTTTGTTTTGTTAAATATGGAATTGGTATGGGTTGGAACTCACTTCTTGGCACCAAACAAGAAGAATGACTTTTAGGACAATTGTGAGGAAAAAATCTCTTCTCACAGAGAAAAACTTTCAGGTGAAGAGATTGATGGGTCATGATGTCATAACAATATCACTGTGGACATTCACGTTTGTTCTTCTTTTTGTTAGGTGCCGATGGGTGGAGTAGGACATAGTAGCTCTATGAAAATCAGACCTGAACCCTGTCCTGTCCTGTCCTGTCCTGTCCTGTACCATCCTTACACTTCTTACACACTAGAGCCCATTGTGACAATCACTGTGTCAAATCCACTTCATTCAGGCTCTTCTCCTTCACTGACCCTCTGCCTTTCTGAGCATCATGTCCCTCTCCAAGGAATAGCCTCTCCTTGCAAAATGCCCAAAATATGTGAGGCTTTTGTCATCTTTCCCTTCAAAGAGCACTCTGGCTACACTTTGGCTAAGATATATTTGTTCTTTTGGCAGTCCATGGGATGTTCAGTATTTCTTTCCAGCACCAGAGCTCAAACACATCAGTTTTTCTTCTGTCATCCTTATTCATTGTCTTGCTCACAGATGTGTAGCAAGTGATCTCAAGAAGCATTAATGATAACTGGTGACTGAAATGCAAAAATTGGAAACAATGAAGAAGAAATAGTAGTTGGAAAATATGGGCTTGGTGATAGAAATGAGGTGGGAAATAGAATGATCAAATTTTACATTTTCAATGACTTACCCATTGCCGATATCTTTTTGAAAAACCATAAGTGGCAGCTTTACACATGGACCTCCCCTGATAGGGTGCAAAGGATCAAATTGACCACATCTGTGGAATGAATCATAGGAGAATCTCAATATTGGCAGTCATGATTAGACCAAGGGCAGACTGGATCAGATCATCAGTTCAGACCATGTGCAAGTCCAAATTGAGACTGACGAAGGTTAAAACAAGTCCATGAGAACCAAAATATAGTCTTGACTCTATTCCATCTGAATTTCAAGATCCTCTTAAGAATACATTTGAAGCCTTGAATACCAATGATTGAAATTCAGATGAGTATGAAGAAAGCAAAAGGTCATTACAAAGACAGAGGAGAACGAGGGGAAAAAAAAAAAGGTATGTCAGAAGAGACTCTGAAAATTGCACTACAAAGCAAAGAGGCCAAAACAAAGGGAAAACATGTCCAAATACAAGACCTGAACAGAAGACTTCAAAATTTAGCTGGAGAATACAAAACAAAGTATCATAATGGGAAATGCAGCAAGCTGGAATTGGAGAAGAGACAGCTCTGCATTTCTGAAATTGAGAGAACTGAGAAACAAATTTAAGCCTCAAGTCGCAATATTGAAAGAGGCTATGAACAATATATTGACTGACCCAGGAAGGATCAAAGGGAGATGGAAGGAATACCCTGCCATTGTACCAAAAAGAACTGACACTGAAAAAGTTCATGAAGTACCATATAAGCACGAGTCAATGGTAATGAAGGAGGAAGTTGAAGCTTCATTGAAGGAAGTGCCAAAATATAAGGCCCCAAGAATCGATGAGCTGGACTGACTTGTTTCAATTAACAGATGCAGCCCTGAATGTGCTTACCAGTCTATGCCATGAAGTTTGGAGGACAGCTTTCTAGGTATCAGCTTGGAAGAGGTCTATATTTGTTGCAATTTCAAAGAAAGGTAACCCAATAAAATGTGGAAACTATAGAACAATATCATTAATATCACATGCAAACAAAATACTGTGGAAGGTCATTCAAAACCAGCTAGAATAGTACATAGATAGGGAACTTCCAGAAGGTCAGGCAGTGTTGAGAAGAGGCTTTGGCACCAGGAATATCATTACTGATGTCAGGTGGATTCTGGCTGAAAAAAAAAAATAACAGAATATCTGTTGATACTTTACTGACTGTGTTTATCATGAACAAGTTATGGCTAACACTGAGAAGAATGGGAATCCCAGAACACTTGCTTAATGCTCATGTGAAACCTGTATCTAGACCAATGAGAGGCTGTTGTGTAAACACAGCAAAAGAATACTACATGGCTTAAAATTAAGAAGGGAGTATGTCAGGGTTGTATGAAGAAGAATGTGGCATCAAAATTGGAGGAAGACTCATCAATAACCTACATTATGCAAATGGAACAACCTTGCTTGCTGAAAGTGAGGAGGACTTGAAACATTTGTTGCAGAATATCAAGAAATACAGCCTTCAATTTGAATTGCATCTCAGTGTCAAAAACCCAAAAATTCTTACCATTGAACCAGTAGGCTTACGGTAGCTGAAGAAAAGATTGAAACTTCATCTTTCTTGGATCCATAAAATCCCCATCCTTGGTACCATTAGTCAGGAAATCAAGAGGCATATTGCACTGGTAAAACCTGCAGTTAGGAGCCTCTCCAAATTATTAAGGAGTAATGATGACAGTTTGAGGACTAAGGTGCTTCTGATTCAGATCCTGGTCTTTAACATTCACGTTTACATTTGTACATTTCTTTAAGACTCAGAAAGTGGCACAGTAGAGTGGTCAGAGGTTAAAATTTTAGAATTACTCATTTCTGAGTTCAAACAAATCTCTCTTGAAGGAAGTGCAACCACGGTGAGCCTTCAAGCCAATGATAGTGAAATTCCATCTCACATAATTTGGGCGTGTTGTAAAGAGGGGCTAGTCTTCGGTAGAAAGAGGAAGACGTTAGAGAAATTGTTTTTTAAATTAGGTGTTTTCTTTTTAAATCAATGAAAATGAGTGTAAGGTAAAGCTTATCAAAGGAGTATTATGATACTATAATAATCACATATAGAAACTATTTACTCAGTTACTGATAGGAATTAATAGCTTGATTGTAAGTGATTATAAGGAAAAGTAATAGGTAGTGATGGGAAAACTTCCAGTATGATACAGGCCATGGTCTTTGCAGTCACTTGCTGGACAATGACTAGGGAGGGTCGAAGGAGAATTGATGTCCTTGAGCTGTGTGTGGTGTTGGATAACAGTATTGAATATACCATGGACTGCTAAGAAAACAAACAGGTTTGTCTTTGAGAGAGTTAAGCCAGGCTGCTCCTTGGAAGCAAGGATTCTGAAGTTTTGTCTGACATACTGGCATGTTGCAAAGAAAGACCAGTCCTTGGAGAAGGACGTCATGCTTGGGAGGGTAGAGGGACAGCACAGTACAAGAGCCCTAAGCATGTTCTGTCCTGTGCTAACCTCACCATCTCAAACACACTCATTCCCACCACACCAGTCACAGAATCGATGCATCTCATTGAGGGTCTTCCTCTACTGCACCGTCCCTCCACTCTCCCAAACATGACCAGTCCCTCCTTGCAAAATGCCCAAAGTATGTCAGACGAAGCAAGGACCAGTCCCTCCTTGCAAAATGCCCAAAGTATGTCAGACGAAGCTTCAGAATACTTGACTCCAAGGAGCATTCTGGCTTCACCCTCTCCAGGGCAATCTTGTTTGTTCGCCTAGCAGTCCATGGTATATTCAACACTCTTCTCCAGCACCACAGCTCAAAGGCATCAATTCTCTTTCTAATATCCCTATTTACTGTCCAACTCTTTGATGCATAGCATGTAATTGAAAAAACTATAGCCTGGATCAGGCACACCTTAGTCTGCATCCTGACATTGTTGCACTTGAGTACTCTTGAGAGGTCCTTCAGAGCTGACTTTCCCAATTCAGTTCATCTCCTGATTTCCTGGCTGCTGTTACCAAGAGTTTTGACTGTGGAATCAAGTAAACTAAAACTGTTAACTTCAGTCTCTTCACCATCCATACTGATGCTGCCAGTTGGCCGAGTGGTGAGAATCTTTGTTTTCTTGATGTTGAGCTTCAATCCAGATAGGAGGCTGCAGTCCTTGACCTTCTGCAGCAAGTGTTTCAGATCCTTCTCAGTTTCAGTTAGCAGCATTGTGTCATCTGCATAACGCAGGTTGTTGACGATTCTTCTGCCAGTCCTGATGCCACATTCCTCCTCGTACAGCCCAGCATCTCGGATGATCTGTTCTGCATACAGATTGAAAAGGTATGGAGACAAAATACATCCTTGACGAACCACCTTCTTGATTTTGAACCATCCAGTGTCTCCCTGTTCTGTTCTGACGACTGCCTCTAGGTCCAAGTATAGGTTTCGCGTTAGCACAATCAAATGTTCTGGGATTCCTGTTCTTCTCATGTAAATAATTCTAGTCCTGTTTAACAGTGAAAGCTTGTTGGTAATACTTCCCCTTAACTCAGTAACTCAGTGACATCAGAAGTGCAATGCAAATGAATATGTAGGAAAACATTAAAAAACTATGTTGTAGGAAATGATTGTGTGGTTAGTACAATACAAGGGCATTTCCATTTAGTAGCTCTTGTTTTTGTTGTTCTGTTCCATCGAATCTGAACTGACCCATAGTTGACCCTCCAGTAGATTTTCAGAGATAGTCAATTGCATGAAAGGAGATTGCCTATCATCTCCCATGAAGCATCTGATAGAAGAAAAATAATAATTTAAAAGTTGAAACTCTTAGAAAATTCTTGATAGATTCTTAAAGATTGTTGGTTTTGTTTATCAAATGGCCTAAATATTGCTAATTGTTCCACTTCTACTTTTCATTTGAAATCTTAGGATGCTGAGGAAAGCTTTTTTGTTACCTTTTCTTTACAAATGTTTATTCTTGAGGAGAAGGCAAACGTAGCCTACATTTAGTGTTCAAACAGGAGCAATTTTCTGTATTAGGTAGATGAAGATGCTTACATTTAAAGAAAGGGCTTTTCTCAGGCCAAATAGCCATATTGATCACTCAAGGGCTACAGTGCTGTACAAAGCCATATTATCTCAGTCTCCTCAGGACTTTTTCCACTACATTTTTCTTTTGGGAGGAAGAAGAATATACATTTAAGAAAAAAGCTTTTGGTCTATTATTAATTTTAGGAGCTATGTTGTTTCTTTATTATAAAAGACAAATATGAATGAATTGACTATTACTTTTTATTTTGATAACAATTTGTGAAACAATCTAGAAGTAAAATGATAAGACAAGTGGAGTGAATGAAAGAAGAAAACCTGTAACTGTACCAAGATTCCGTAAAAGAACTTTAAATTTGCTTTACTATCAACAGCCAATGACTAGTTAAAAGTTAAGGGAAGGTTTACTTGGTTTTGTATTTTAGTTCAGAACATTCTTTTCCGGTTAATACTGTGCTTGCTTTTGGCTTCCTCAATTTTCATCTTTAAGTTCAAAGCCTGCTAGTGCTCAGAACTCTAAATTTATAGTATTCCTTTCATGGACATCTCTGTCAGATACTGCTATCTGACATCATCTTTGCAGTTCTTAGGTTTTCATCATCACTTGTCTATTTAGAGAGTATGATCTTGTAAGTGACATCTTGATTCAGCTTGCACAGATGTGTACCCAGTTTACTTCATTACAATTTTTAAATTTTCTTTCCAGATTTTTACCTGGGCTTATTAAAGAATTGGAATTGAGCGGGGATAGGAGGTGGCTAGGTTGGTCACTTTTATAACAATCTGAATATTCTAATTTCTTCTTATGTTTGTAATCTTGAAATTAGGTTTTACCAATGATTTTTAATATATGCTTTTTGAAGAGTGTTGCTATAAAGTAGCAATGCTTGTCTTGTTACAAGGCTACTAATTGTCATGAGGATAGTTTCTAATCATTCATTCCTTTCAGATTGTCTTTCCTTTCACTCATTCCAGTACAGTGTTCCTTGTTTGTCCATTATTTTCCTCTCTTCCTCATGTCCCCAAATCTCCAACGTATTATTATAATGGTGGGCTTACATAGTTGAAAAGTTAATTGGGGAAGGGGAAGAAAGGAAGATGTGCATGAATGAATGAAAACCATTCTCTTTGTAAATCTTCACTAAAATAATAATTTAAAAAGCTCTTAGAAATAAAAAAAGAAATGGAATGCATAAATATTGGCATACTAATGCATAAATATTGGCATACTAGGCATTGACAAGCTGAGATGGATTGACATGGGCTACTTTGAACTAGACAGTCTTATGATCTACTATGCCAGGAATGAAAAAGACCAAAAATAAGAAAGGTAGCAATGCTTGCAGAGCATTTCCACATGGTTTTTGAAGCTCAGATTTGTTGATTTATTTGCACAGTTGCGCGCTCCTTATGTACTAAGAAGACTGTGTAAATTTAGAACAAGTTCATAATAAATAATGTATTCCCCTGTAAAATAAAGCTTAAACATCATATATTAGAGGAAAGAACTGACTTCTGATAGTATCCACAATTGCATCCAAATTCTTAAGATTAAGGGCATAGTCTTTCATAAGATCGTCTTTACTTTAAACAGCAAAACATTTAGCTTGGAAGTCCCCAGACCACCTTCACGTCTTAACTAGCTGGCTGCAACATCTGGGAGTCCTCACTTCCCACTAAGGTTCCATAATTTGCTGGGATAATTTACAGAATTCATCAAAGTTCTGTATTTACTATTAAAATTTATTTTAGGAAAAATAGACAAATTAGATCCAGCCAAGGTAGAAATGCATAGACTAAGATTTGGTGTGTTCCTCAACTTAAGCCTTACATACTTCTCAAGGACACACCGCCATTTTGACACATTAATGTGTGACAATAGACAGACTGTTTGAACCATAAAAAGCTCATTCAAGCTTCTGTATACAGATGTAACTGATTAAATCATTGAACACATAACTGAACTACATTTGAATATCCATCCTCTGTTCACTCCTCAGAATTAGGTTTATTTTTCCTGGTTCAAAGATGATTCTCTAATTATGTGACAGTTTTTCTAGCCAGACCCTTCCTTTGCCAAAATTATTTTGTTAGCATTGACCATCTGGTATGGGGATGTGAGGGTCCACATTGAGTAAAAGACACTCCATTTACTCTTAAAATGGCAAGAGTTTAGAGTTTTTTTCCAGAAACTAGGAACATAGGTGGGACATATCTTTATTACACCAGAGGTATATAATACTTATGAATGAAGAAACTTCAAGCTGGTCAAAGCAGTCCTTCACTACATTCTTATCATCTTCTCAGCTTAGCTTTAAACAATGGAATATTTGGTGAAAATTTTAGTCATTCAACTTTAATGAAAGTTTAATGAAAAGAAAGTGATACTTTAAAATCGTGTTTATTTTGGACAGTTCTACCCCTCATCTGATCTAATGCAGTGTTCACTGTTTTTCCATTCTCTCCCCAACCTCCCTTTCCCTCATTTTTATAACAATAATCTGGAACAAGAAGTGCATTATAGGGAGGGCTGGGGGTGAGAGAAGTGGATGAGGGGGGAAGAAAGTTTGCAATAATGAAAAAAAAATATTAAAAAATTTGTGATTATTGACAGATTAGCATTGTATTGGGGTTGGTTTCTGAATCTGTGTTAGGCTTGAATGAGAGTCCTGAACTAAATCGAAGGGGATGGTTGAGTTTTACTAGCTCACTAGATTATAGGAGACCAACCACAATATTTAATTAGCTGCTTATTTTAAACTGACATTTCCTAATCTGTCAAGGAATGAAGAAAGGAAAATACTAATTTTCTGAAGATGTTTGACTTTTCTTAGTTTTTAAAATGTAGTGTGGGGTTTACTTTCATCAGAATTACTGATTGATGCGCATGCATAATGCACATGCCTACATTTTACCTCAAAACTGATGCAGATTTTCTGAGTGTGGGACCTGGAAACTTGGTTGTAACTTGCTTCCTAGTGGTCTCTTAAAAATTTAAAGTCTGAGAACCTTTTGTGAGGTTAATTTTTTGACATTGCATGCACAGTGTTTCAATAATAAGCTAATAAATGCATATGCACTGTAAGTTAGTTACGATTGGCATAATTCACAATTTTAGGGAGCCTGCAGTAACAGGCTTGGTGAGTTCTCACAGCCTAGTACGTAGGGAGTTGCACTGCTAATCCAAAGATTATGCTTTTCTTTAGCAGTTCAGATCTACCAGCTGCTGAATGGGAGAAAGATGAGTAGTCTCCTTTTATGAAGTTTGCAGTCTCTTCTCTGAAAACATGCTGAGGGTTGGTCACCTATGAGTTGGTGCTGACTCAGCAATGATTTTTTGTGTTGTTGTTTTAGGCTGGTTTTTGTTTTTTTAGACAGCATAATAGTGGGATTTACAAAATATTTTTAAAATATTTCTGTGGTGGTAATTGTTATTGTTAGGTGCTGTTAAGTATGAATTATTGCGACCCTGTAAACAACAGATCTGAACTCTATCCTATCCTGTGCAAAGCTTACAGTCTCTGATACACTCAAGGCCATTGCTGCAGTCCCTGTGTCAGTCCACGTGGATGATGTTCTTCTTCTCCTGCGCCATCCCCCCTCCTTTCCAAGCATGATATCTTTTTCCAAGGAATAGCTTCTCTTAGCAACATTCCCAAAGTTATGTGAGGCCAAGCTTCAACATCCTTTACTCCAAGGAGCACTCTAGCTTCACCTTCCCAAGATATACTTACTTGTTTGTACTTTTGGCAGTCCATGGGATATACATTACTCTCCACCAGCATCACTACTCAAAGACATCAGTTCATCTGTCGTCCTTTTTAATTGTCCAGACCTAACAGCATAGCTAGAGATTGAAAAGACCATGTTCAGAATCAGCTGAACCTTAGTCCTAAAACTAACATCATTGCTCATAAGTAATTTGGAGAGGTCCTTGACTGCAGACTTTCCCAGGTATGTCTCCTGATCTCCTTACTGCTAGTACCAAGTGTATTGATTATAGATCCAGGTAAGATGAAGTTGTTGATAGTTTTAGTCTTTTCTCTATTATGATGTTGCCTATTGGTCCAGTGGTGAGAATTTTTATTTTCTCAACTTTGAGATGCTATCCATATTAAAGGCTGCAATGTTTGATCTTCTGTAGCAAGTGTTGCACATCCTCTTCACTTTCAGGAAGCAAGATTGAGTCATCTTCATAATAAAGGTTATTGATGATGGTTGTTTATTTTGTTTATAGGTGCTGTTGAGGATTGTTGTTGTTGTTTACCTTAGAGTCAGAACCAATCTCATAGCTGACCCTCTGGTGGGTTTTCAGAGGCAGTTAGTTAATTACAGGGGTGGAGATTGCCCATCCTTCTCCTGTGGAGCGGCTGGTGGCCGCAAACCATGTGCTTCTGGGATTGCTGTGCAGCATCTTGCCACTAGGCCAGAGGATTAAGTAGTGATTATTCCTGAACCAAGTATTCTGTGTCAGTAAGATCGTCGACTTTCTACTTATAACAATTGGAGCTAATTAATTCTTTACTTAGTGTTTTATAATTGCGATGTTTGGCAAACTCATTGAGATTTTAATATAAACATTATTTTTAACTAGGATGGTTGGATTTGGTTTGAAGCCACCAATCCGTGCCTCTTGAGGAAGACAAGTGATCAGCTTCTGTAAGGATTACAGTCTAGAAAATCTTAGGGGTGATTCTTGTCAAGTGGAGTCAGAATGGACTTTGCAGCACCCAACAGCAATGACTGTTATGTTTCAGCCATATTACCTATATTTATTTCATTTTAATAATCATAGCAGAAACCAGGGCTTAAACATGATGAACTTTTATTATTTCATGTTCCTGGAAGGCCAATACTGTAGTTAAGCTTCTATCAGGGCCTAAATCATCAATGAACCTATTATGTTGGTTTTGTCCCAAGGCTAGTTATCCTCCTAATTTCAATATGACTGCTGTTAGCAGTTGTAACTTTGCGTAATTTCTTGTTCCAATTGAACAGAAAGAGTGTATGAGAATACTGGGAAGGATTTTAAGTCTTTTCCTTCAATATGATTGAGCAGTTTAGAGCAAGGCTAAGGCTGCTTTACTATATGACCTGAACTATGGAGAAGTTGATATTTTGAAAAAATTGCTTTGTTCTGGTTATTTATTTTTAGGGAGAAGAAAGGACACTGTGGGCAAATAATGTGTCAAATAGAAAGATATTTTATGTATTTAATGGAGGGATATCACTAACAATTTGTAACATAAATAAAACAAAGTTTGTGCACCCATGATATCAGTACTATAATAATATGTCGTTCTTCCTGGCATGGCTGAGAGTCTGTGTATTTCTTCGATCCTCTTTTGCTATTTCCTTCATCATGCAGTAGTTTGTCCAAGAAATTCTTCAGAATGGCAATTTGAGGCTTAATTTTTTCCTCAGTTTTTTCCTGTTTGAGAAATGCTGACCATGTTCTTCCCTTTTGTCTTTTAATTCTAGATCTTTTCCCATTTCATGATACAATTTTACTTTGTCTTCTTCTGGTATCCTGTGAAGTCATCTGTTCAGCTTTGTTAGTTCATCATTTGTTTTCTCTGTATTTGCTACTCTTTGTTCAAGGTCATATTTCAGAGTCTCTTCTCCATCCATTTAAGTAATTTCTTTCCTGTTTTTTAAAATGATCTTTTGCTTTATTTATCATATTCTTGATGTCATTCTACGACTTCCTTAGTCATCAGTGTTCAGTATATCAAATCTGTTCTTAAGGTGATTTATAAATTTAGGTGGGAAATATTTAGGGTCATAGTTTGACTCTGGTAAACTATTTTTTGTTTCCTTCAGTGTCAGATGAATTGGATTATGAGAAATTTGTGTTCTGCTGCATTTATTCTGATGATATTGAGCTACTCCATAGTCTCTTTCCATAGATAGGGTTGACTGATTTATATCTCTTCTATCTGGTGACAGCCATCTAGTTGAAAATGGTATTTTTGATGTATAAACAGTTGTTTTTTGTAGAATTCTGTCCTGAAGCCTCCTTGATCATTTCTGTCACCCACACAGTATTTTCCAGTATTTTTTATTTTCCATATTTTTTAGTTTCAACTTTCACGTTCTAATGACTAGTCATTATCAATGTATCTTGATTGCATGTTTGATCGATTTCACTCACTGCCACATTGAGTTGATTCTGATTCACAGCACCCTCTATTGAGTTTCCAGGGCTATATGTTTTAATGGCAGGAGATTGCCCATTTTTCTCTCATGATGATCACATCATGGATTTGAATCCCTAGAGATGTGTGGCTGTGAAACAAGGGATATCATGGTTGATATCAGATGAATCTAGGCTGAAAACAGATAATATCAGGAAGGTATTTACCCTATTTTATTGACTATAAAAAAGTACACCATTTTGAAGAATGGGCATTCCAGAAACTTAATTGTGCACATGTGGGCTGTGTGCAGAGACAAATTGCAATACTGTATGGTTTAAAATCAGAAAGGGGATGTTTCAGAGTTGTATCCTTTTTTTAAAAAAAAAAAAACCAAAAATTCCTCTGTTTACAAAAGATACAGTTAGAGAACAGAGTCTTCCAATTTCCCTCACCCCCAGAGTTGTATCTTTTTAACTTAGTTACTCAATTTATATACTGGGCTAAGAGGATTGGAGGAAGACAAATGAGAAAAACTTGAAACACTACTGGTGACTATGACCTTCAGTGTGTATTACATCTCAATATAAAGAAAATGAAAAAGAATAATTGCTGGACCCATAAATAAAATGATGTGGACGGAATAAATTATTAATTTGACAAGGGCTTGATTTCACTTGGAGCTACAATCAAAAAGTTCATGGAAGCAATAGTCCAAATAATCAAACAATGCGTAGCATGAGCAAATTTGATATAAATGACCTTTTTAAAAATCTTTAAAAGGAACACATACCACTTTGAAAGCTAAGGTATACCTGACCTATGCCATGGCCTTTTCAAATTTGTCTTAACAGAAGTACAATCAGAATATTTCCTTTTTTTTCTTTTGTTTTTTTAATTTAACTTTTAATTTTTATTTATTT
>NW_006400123.1:705497-709171 GCF_000299155.1 Elephantulus edwardii
TTCATCCCACTGAAGAATGGAATTGGTATTTTTATTGGGATTTCATTGAACGTGTAAATTGCCTTTAGTAGTATTGCCATTTTCACAATATTGAGCCTTCCTGTCCATAAGCAAGGGATATTCTTCCACTTCTCCAGGTCTCTTTTTGTTTCTTGTAGTAATGTTTTGTAATTTTCTTTGAATAGGTCTTTTGTGCTTCTAGTTATATTTACTCCCAAATAGTTTATCTTGTGATTAAGCTATTGTGAAGGGTATTGTTTTTCTTAGCTCTAGCTCTGTATTCTCTTTGTCACTGTAGAGAAATTCAATTGATTTTTGTATGTTGATCTTTGCTAAATTGACCAATTATATCCAATAGTTTTCTAGGTGAGTCTTTAGGGTTTTCTAAGTATACTCTCATGTCATCTGCATAGAGGGATAATTTTACCTCCTCTCTGCCAATTTGTATACCTCTAATGTCTTTTTCTTGTCTTACTACTATTGCTAAGACTTCCAATACAATATTGAATAAGAGAGGAGATAATGGGCATCCTTGCCAAGTTCCTGTTCTTAAAGGGAATGCCTTTAACCTCTCTCCATTGAGAACAATGTTAGCTTTCAGGTTTTCATAAATACTTTTTACTATATTGAAGAAATTTTCCTCTAGTCCTATTTTGTTGAGTGTTTTAATCAGAAAAGGGTGTTGGATTTTGTCAAAGACCTTTTCTGCACTGATTGATAGGATCATGTGGTTCTTGTTCTGTGATTTGTTAATATGATGAATCACATTTATTGTTTTTCTTATGTTGAACCATCCTTGC
This sequence comes from Elephantulus edwardii, assembly GCF_000299155.1. Taxonomy (NCBI): domain Eukaryota; kingdom Metazoa; phylum Chordata; class Mammalia; order Macroscelidea; family Macroscelididae; genus Elephantulus; species Elephantulus edwardii. The sequence continues at coordinate 706,298 of NW_006400123.1, forward strand.
ATGCCCATTATGAATCCCACTTGGTCATAATGGATTACTTCTTTGATGTATTGTTGCATTCTATTGGCCAATATTTTATTCAGGATTTTTGCATCTATGTTCATAAGAGATAATGGCCTATAATTTTCTATTTTGGCGGTGTCCTTTCCTGGCTTTGGTATCAAGGATAATACTTCCTTTTTTTAAAAAAAAATTAGTTTATATTCTTTTGCTTACAAAATTGTATACCATTTCACACTGTTTTTTATTCACAGTGTGTTTCATACAATCATTCCTATGGATTTTGTTTTATAAAATTAATCACCATTAGACTGTGCCCATGATTACCCTATCTTTTCAGGTCTCTGACAGATCTTTCCCATTTCTTTTACCCCCTTCCTCCACCTATGAAATTTTGCAACCTTGTAACTTCACCCCTACCCATCCTCACCTTTTTTGCTCCTACCCCTTCCCCCCGTAAGTTAGCCTGCAAGTTATCCCTTTATTTTTACAATAATCGTCATAAGCAGTATTTGTTCTTATGAGACTTGAGTTAATTTCACTCAGCATAATGCTCTCCAGTTTCCCAGGTTATGTAGTATTTTTCAAAATTGTTGCTCCTGGGTGCTGTGTGCTGTTCCAGGTGGGTGAAAGATGTGGGAGTAAAGCCTAAAGCTATCAAGTTCTTAAGAGAAAAAAAAGAGACTAAGCTTAGAAGGCCTAATCTATGTTATAGAGACGCTAACAGATACATACAGAAATACCTAATCTGGAGAGGGTAAAATTTTGCATGGGACCTTCTAAAGATTAAATCCCTGTGTGCATCAAAACCTTTTTCCATTGCTGTTGTTAAATACCATCGAGTCGTAGCCACCCTATGAACGAAAGACCTGAACACTTGTTTAGCTTTCATCCTTTATCTAGGTTCATAGGGTTTCTGAAGGCACGCTATTTCGGAAGTGGATGCCATTCCTGCTTTCAAGCTTGTTTTAATCGGGGAGCTCCACCAAACACTGTCCACCCTGGATAACCATTCTCGTATTTGACGCATCAGTGTCACTGTTTAGCTTCACAGCAACTTTTTCCATTAGAGAGAAAAACCCTACCGATAGGGAAAAAATATTTGGCAATACCAACTCAAGATAAGAGTCTTAAAACAAAAGTTTATGGAATACTATTGAGCCTCCAAAAGAAAGAGACTAAAAACTCAATTACAAAATGGACAGAAGATAGGGGAAAACTTTGCACAGAGGAAGACATTCGGATGGCTGACAGACATTAGAAGGAATGCTCAAAATCACTGGTAATAAAAGATGCAAATCAAAACCACAATGAGAAACCATCTCAGCCCAATAGCAGTGGCAATGTTTAGCAGGGCAACAAGCAACAAATGTTGTAGAGGATGTGAAGAGGTGGGAACTCTCAGACACTGCTGGTGGAATAATAAAATGGTACAACCACTCTGGAAGGCAGTTTGGCGTTTCCTCAAAAAGTTGAACATAAAACCTCAGTGTGACTGAGCTATTCCACTGCTATGAATGTACACCAAGGAAATTAGAACTAAGACACAAATTGAGATTTATATACCAGTGTTCATGGCAGCATTATTCATTGTTGTGAAAATGTAGAAGCAGCCCAAAAGTCCAACCACCACTGAATGGATTGAGAAATTGTGGCACATTTCACATAACAGAATATTTCTTTGACGTAAATAGTGAGGTCAGTAGCCCTTCATCAGAAAGCTATAGAAAAAGACATTTAAAACAAATTAAGAACATATGTAGTGGCAGTAAAAACCTTGGAAATTGACCGTTCTGGAGTAATAATTGGGTTTTTTTTAGTGATACTTTGTTGTTAGGTTCTGTGGAATAAGTTCAGATTGATAATGACTCCATGTCTAATGAATGAAAACATTGCTCTGCCCTAGGGCAATATTAAGGTAAAAATACCCCAAACAGCTTATTGCAATTTAGTATAACCTAGCTTCTAGATGATCCTCTAGCAGGTTTTCAGAGGCTGTAAGTTGTATGAGAGGAAATTGTCAATTTTCTTTCTCCTAGAGGATATCACACTTGGACTAGTAGTGCTACTTCCTATACTGGTCCACCCATATTCCTTGTGACAATATTAGTACTTCTTTATGTCTTTCTGGAAAAGACATTTTAGGACATAATTGTTACCAGTTTATGGTCTATAATTATATTTGACAGGCTTAAATGTTTAAGAGTTGTTTAATTTTAACCTTAAATATATTGATATTTAATCTGTATTTTTTTTGTTTAGACCAGAGAAGTATTTTTAACTTTTTAACATCTTAAACTTTAATTTAGATTATTTGTTGTTTTGTGCTGTTCAGTCAGAACCAATTCACAGCTAGCTGATCCTCTAGCAGATTTTCAGAGAGTATCATTTACAAGGGAGGAGATTGCTTATTTTTCTCCCAAGGAACAGATGGTGGATTCAAACTGCCTGTCTTTGGATTGGCAGCACTCCTTATCCACTAGGTCATCAGAACTCCCTAAGTTAGATCGTGAACTCGTATTAATTCAAGACTCTTGGCTGTAATAATTAATTTCCATATTTCAAAAAACACACAAACTCAGGATTATTATTCACACTACTGTGTGAATAATAATAATATTGTTGACAGCATTGGAAGATTATGCTATTTGCAGGAAATTGTTATTAAGTCATAATATATTAAAAATATATTTGGCGAAGAGATTGAGATTGTTCACAGCTTCAGTTTGCTCGGCTCCACAGTCAACACTCTTGGCACCAGCAGTCAGGAAATCAAAAAGTGTATCGCGATGGGAAAGTCTGCTGTTAGGGACCTCTCTAAAGTACTCAGGAGCAACGGTGTCTCTCTGGAGACTAAGGTGCACCTGATACAGG
>NW_006400123.1:709341-713876 GCF_000299155.1 Elephantulus edwardii
ATACTTTGGACATGTTGCCAGGAGGGGCAGGTCCTTGGAAAGGGACATCATGCTTGGGAGGGTGGAGGGACAGCGCAGGAGGGGAAGACCCTCTATGGGATGGATTGATTCGGTGACTGGGGTAATTGGGATGGGTGTGTGTGTCAGAGGCAGTGCGGTTGGCGCAGGATAGAGCAGGGTTTAGGGCATAGGTTGTGCATAGGGTCGCTATGAGTCGCAAACAACTCGACGGTACATAACAACAACAACAACAATATTAAAAATGCATATTATTTGGAGTACAGCATAGCAGAAACCTCTTTTCCATTAATCTTACACATAGCTCCTATTTTAAAAGAGTAATTATCTTTAGATATCAAAATGTTTATGCATATGCTGGCTAGGAAGCAGATTTTTGTGTGTGTTGTGTAGAAATGGGGGGTTTATATACCTTTAAAATGGCAAAGAAAAAGGAGATTACATATTCTCTTTAATTTACATAGCTCCTTTTAAATGTTTAAAATTAATTTTGTTGTATTAGAATAATCTTTTTTTTTTAATACTAGCTTATTTACAAAATTTGAATACATTTTTTTTTCACACAGAATTTTTCCAATTTCCCTCACCCTTCCCATCAAATTGTACAACCCCATGATCAGTACTCCTACCCCAACCCACACATCCTCATCCTTCTGCTTCCACCCTTTGAACCTCAAACTAATTCTACAGTAATGGTTTTATACAGTATTTATCCATATGGGACTGTGTTCACTCAGCAGAACGCTCTCCATTCCCTCCCAAATTAGGTAATCTTTACAAAATCATTGCTTCTACGTACTGTGTAATATTATACTGTATGAATGTACCATGATTTCTCAATCAACTGGATTGTGATTTCTCAATCAATTGGATTGTGATTGGACATCTGGGCTGCTTCCATTTTCTTGTGATGCTGCTATGAACATTGGTGTACAGGTCTCTGTTTGAGCCTCAATTCTTGTTTTCTCAGGTTATCTTCCAAGGAGTGGGACAACTGTGTCATATGAAATTTCTGTGTTCAGCTTTTTGAGGAAACTCCAAACTGCCTTCCTGAGTAGTTGTACTATTTTACAATTCCACCAACAATGTATAAGACACTATCTCCAGCATTTATTACTTGCTGTTCTGTTAAACTTTGCCACTGCCACTGTAGTGAGATGGTATCTCATTGTAGTTTTGATTTACATCTCTTTTATTGCCAGTAATTTGGAGAAGCTCTTCATGTGTCTGGTGGCCTTAGAAAATTCTATGTCTTTTGCCCATTTTGTAATTTGGTTATCAGTCTTTTTCTTCGGGAGGCCCAGGAATATTCTGTAAACTTTAGTTATGACACTCTTGTCTGAGATGTTATTGCCAAATGTTTGCTCCCAGTCAGTAGGTTTTCTTTTCAACTTGTTGAAAAAAGTTTTTGATGTACACAGGGAATTAATCTTTAGAAGGTCCCATTCATCATTATTTCCACTATTAAGTTTCAAGTTGGTCAATACATGTATTCTATTATTTTTTAACAATATTTTTGTTAACATTGTAATCAAGTCACAGAAAATAATATATTGAATATAATCTCTTAGATTAAATAGATATCAGTATTTTTTCCATATTTTAAAAACCATCTTATTTTGTTGAAGAAATAATGTCAGAAATATTACTAAATCTCTCTCCTTTCGGCGATAATTACTGTTCTTAATTTGTTAGAGATAATTTCTAAGAATATTTTTTCCACTTCTTTGCCCCTGTATGCAAAAACAATGCATGTTACTAGGTTTTTTCTGGTGTATGTTCATCCACAATTTTGCAATGTCTATCTATATCTCCTTATAAATTAACATTTTTGAGGTTTATTTTTTTGAGACTTTTCATAGACTAGAGCTGTAATGTTATCTTAAAAATGGACTTTTTAAAAGACATTACATGTGACTCCCTCTAGTCTCCAGCTATTTTAATTTCAGGCACATGGTCTTGAAAATGAGTATGGTCTTGCAAATTATCAGTAGCTGTGAGATGAAGATAAGAGAAAAAGTACTTCCTACACTGAACAGCAAGACTTGTGGCGGGCAAGACTTGAGGAGGGAAAGACTTGTGTCAAGACTTGAGGGAGACTCTGATGGTGGAGAGAAAGTGTGGCAAGGTTTTACCTAAGGCTTCTTGCATTTATGTTGGCCACAGTTAAAGGTTTTTGCTATACTTGCTGGATACTTGAAGAAGAAGCTAACTTTTAACTGCTCTGGGGCAAACCTTGCTGTATGATTTGAATTTGACTACTGAACTGAAAATACAACCTGGACTAATTGAGGAATTGTGCCTTGAACTTGGCCTAAAACCTGAAGTTGTATTGGGTGATATTCTTTGCTTCCCCCACTCTCCAACTTAACTTCCCTTATAAACCCCATTTTCAGTACCACAACTGTGAGTCTGTGAGTCAGGAACAAATAAACTAACCTCTTGCTGTTAGTGTGGCTCTAGAAGCACCCTGAGGCTGGGCCACCTTATCTGCTTTCTGCTCTGGGATAGTGAAGGGTTGTGTTATTCTCAATCACTCTTGCCCTTTTAGAAATAAGCTCATGGCCTTGTGCCCCCATGCCCCGTTTTCTTTTCTTTAGACACTAGTTGTAGATATAACAGATCTCACGGAATAAATTTAATTGATATATCTTGTTAAGTGAACAAACTTCAGTTTATGCGTTTATTCCTTATATTTGGGGACAATTTGAAGACTTACCTTATTATTATTCTTCAAGTTCTTTAATGAACATCTGTAATAAGAATAATGAGGAAGAGAAGAAAGAAGGACAAGATCATTAAAAGCAATTTTAATCTTGCTATGTATCCTCTTTTTTTTTTTTTTTTAGTGTTCATGCTTAAATGAACTTGGTTAACCTGAGCATTACTTAATTCAGATTTTAATAGTCCATGAAGTTGCTAGCATACAATTATTGGTTTCTGTAATATTTATATTGTGGTGTGAGTATGTTGTATGTATATAAACACACACACATTAATGTATATAAATCTTGCTTATGAAATCACTACTTAAAGATTTCATAATTTATACAAAAATCTATAAAGCTACTTTTTTATTGGGCAGCCATATCTAAATGTCAGACTTGAATGTATTTTTGTACTTCATTAAATCAGTATGTTCTTTGTAAACTGATGTAAAAATCTTTTTACACATATTTTTAAGAGCATCTATTGATCACAAACTTGCCAGACATGTTGTTGTTATGTGCCATCGAGTCGCTTGCGACTCATAATGACCCTATGTATAAGAGCCCCAAACGCCGTTCTAAACTGTGCCAACCTCGCCGTCTCAAACACACTCATTTCCACCACTCCACTCACAGAATCGATCCATCTCATCGAGGGTCTTCCTCTCCTGCGCCGTCCCTCCACCTTCCCAAGCATAATGTACCTCCTTGCAACATGCCCAAAGTATATCAGTGTAAATTATTCTCTATGCAATGTAAGCATGATTCTTTAGGCAGCAAACATAATTTATCATTCAGTGAATGTAGATACGCAATCAACCAGTAACTTACAAGGGCCAAATCTTGCATGAAAAAACAAACTTTTCTTTAGCTCGTGAAAATGATAGTTGTTGACAATTTGTTTTTTCTAAAGTGTTTTTGTATTTTGTAGATGTTTTAAATTTAGATTTTCTTACACTCATTTCATTGTAAGAACTAAAAGAACTTGACAGTTGCAAAGAATGTGTGATCTTTTTCTCAAAAGCAATATGACATATTATGAAGGTCTGATTTAATTTATGAAGAGTTGATTAATTGTTTTAAGTAATTAAAAATAACCTTTTAAAATCTGAGTTATTTGAATATTGCTAAGGCTTACCCTATGGAAGATATTCCTGGGGGAGTGAGAGATCTGTAAACTAGAGATAGTCTATTAAAGAAAATAAGAGAGCAACAAAGAAAGGGAATGCATGTATAGTAATGATTGTTGAAATTTACTCAGTGGCCCTTTAGAAAAACGTTTGGTTTAGGTTTTACCTAGGAAAAAATGATAAAGAGGGAAAATTCATGTTAATTCTTTCTTGGAGTTAATTATTACGTTTTTATTTCATTGCATAATTACTTTCCTAAAATCTTTCCTTTTCAGTTACTTAAAGGTGCTAAAATGAACACCCACCATCAGCTTATTAATTATATGCACATTTTGCTACTGTTATTACAGGGAGATTCATTTGCATGTCTGGCTCAACTTGCAGTAGTAATGGAATTTTTGAAATTGCGTGGATCTTTGCCTAGATTCCATCTTCTGCTAATTTTTATCTGTGTTTTTAGCCATCAGACCCCACAGACCCACCCTATTTTCTCAGGTAATCGGAGACGCCAAAAGCCCGCGACATCCGTTCCGGCAGAAAGGTCAAAGAGAGGCTAGGCTCTGACTAGCTGAAGTTGGGCACCTCATAGGACAGCCAGCAGACCCTGCAGACCCACCCTATTTTCTCAGGTAATCGGAGACACCAAAAGCCCGCGACATCCGTTTCGGCCCTCAGGCCA
>NW_006400123.1:713976-720828 GCF_000299155.1 Elephantulus edwardii
GACAGTGCTATTGGCACAGGACAGAGCGGAGTTTAGGGCTGTTGTACATAGGGTCGCTATGAGTCGTAGGCGACTCGACGGCACATAACAGCAACAACAATTAAAAAGAAAACCTATTTATCTTTATCTTATTAAAAAGGAAACCTTTGTATCAGAGGAAACAATATTAGAACAGGGTTCATATGTTCATATTTTATTTGTAAGAGCACTTGGATCTCACTCGGTCTTTTAATTCTCATTTATGGCCAACTTTTGGTCTAGTGAGAAGTTTTTTAAAGAAAGATAGAGAACAGCTTGTTTTTATTTGTTCTTCCTGCTTATGAATCCTCTTGGATTTCATTTTCCTTTTGGAAAATATCAGTGCTGGAAGATAATAGATTTGGCAATGTAGTTCTACTATTACTTTCCAAAAAGAGTGCAGTATTGTTTTTATAGCTGCAGGCTGTATATTTGATCATAATTTAATAGGACAGGAAAGGGTTTAGAGTAGCTGTACATAGGGTCGCTATACATCACAGGTGACTCAACAGCATATAACAACAGTGATATACTATGACAGGTTTGGAAGCAGGAGTGGCATCCACTTCCTAGACAACATGCTTCTGAAAACTCTATGAAATTTTATAAATGTCGATAGTTTTAGAGGGGCTTCAGGCCTTCTGCTCATAGAGTCGTTGTGTTGTGCTCGACTCGAAAGCAAGGAGCACCAACAACAACAGGTTTAAGCATTAATAGTATTAGGGAACTTAGGGAATAGTGACACTATAATGATTATAAAATTTTGTACAGTGTTTCAGCAAAAATTTTATGAAGATATGTAGATATATACAGAAATATACATACATATACACATACATATATGTATATACATATATGTGTATAGTTGTGTAAGGTTTTCTTTACAGCACTGGATTTTATTACCATTATTGCTAGCTATCTCTTCTTTTTCAAAATTGGGAAGCGTGTATTCCAGGGATGTGTCCTGTGTCCACACCTTTTCAATCTGTATGCAGAACAGATCATCCGGGAGGCTGGGCTCTATGAGGAGAAATGCGGCATCAGAATTGGGGGAAGATCTATCAGCAATCTGCGTTATGCAGATGACACAACCCTGCTTGATGAAACTGAGGAGGACCTGAAGCACTTGCTGCAGAGGGTCAAGGACTGCAGCCTTCAATATGGATTGAGGCTCAATGTCAAGAAGACAAAGATTCTCACCACTGGGCCAATTGGCAGCTTCAGGATGGATGGTGAAGAGATTGAGATTGTTCACATCTTTAGTTTGCTTGCCTCCACAGTCAACACTCTCGGCACCAGTAGCCAGGATATTAAAAGATGTATTGCCCTGGGAAAGTCTGGTGTTAGGAACCTCTCCAAAGTACTCAAGAGCAATGGTGTTTCTGTGGAGACTAAGGTGTGTCTGATACAGGCCATGGTCTTTGCTGTTACTTGTTATGCATTAGAGAGTTGGACAATGACCAAGGAGGATAGAATGAGAATTGGTGCCTTTGAGCTGTGGTGCTGGAGAAGAGTATTGAGGGTACCATGGACTGCTAGGAAAACAAACAGATTCATACTGGAAAGGGTTAAACCGGGTGGCTCCTTGGAGGCAAGGATTCTGAGACTTCCTCTAACATACTTTGGACATGTCGTAAGGAGAGACTGGTCCTTGGAGAGGGATCATGCTTGGTAGGGTGGAGGGACAGCGTAGGAGGGGAAGGCCTTCTATGAGGTGGATTGATTCAGTGACTGGGGTAATCGGGATGAGTGTATCGGAGACAGTGCAATTGGCACAGGACAGAGCAGAGTTTAGGGCTGTTGTACAAGCGACTGGACGGCACACAACAACAACAACATATCTCGTCTTAAAATATACTCATCTCCCGCTCTGTTGCTTCTGTTCTAATATTCTTCAACTATTTTAATTTTTTTAACATCCAATTTCTTTATTTTGGGGGGTGCCAACCTCACTGTCCATTGGTGCTGTTTCCCAAGTCCTGCAGTGTCATAAGGTCGGGTAGCCCCGGGGACTGGAGAAGGGTTCGATGTGGAGGACCTCAGATGAGTCCTCTGCTCCGAGGCCAGCCCCACCGTGGCCGGTGCCTGGGGCCTCACTCCTCACTGGTGAAGCCACACTCGCCCAGAATCTTGGTGCCTTCCAAGGACTGGCCATCCTTCCACAGACACTGCTCCTCGGGTGGCCGCTTCAGGATGTCCTCAGCAATGCGCTTCAGCTAATACTCGGTGCTTCACTCCTTGGCGTTGGTGTAGATAGTGGTCTTGTGGCGCTGAATCATCAGGAACACGTCCGTGGCGGCGGCTGCCTCCACTCTCATGTGCGCAGGCGCAGTTCCCAGCATCCCAGTAGGCTGGTCTTTGACTTCTAAAGTTCATTCTATGTTGTCTGTTGTGTACCATTGAGTCAGAACTGAGTCACAGCTGAACCTCTACAGGTTTTCAGAGGCAGTAAATCACACTGAAGAAGATTGCCCATCCTTCTCCTTTGGATCAGCTGGTGGATTCAAACCGTGTACCTTCGGATTGGAAGCACAACTTCTTAATAATGAGCCACCAGTGTTCCCTTCCAGAAAATGATGATAGAACAAAATGTACAAATTATTGAACAATATCCATAATATTACATACGAGTAAAATCTTGCTGAGGATTATTTTAAAAATGGCTGGAACAGTACATTACAAGGAACTGCCAGAATGATAAGCTGGATTTAGAAGAGGCTGTGGTACAAGTGATAACATTTATGATGTCAGATGGATCTTGCTTGAAATCAAAGAATATCAGAAAAGTAGTATATTTTATTGACTAGATAGAGGCATGTGACTATATGGGTTATAATGAACTATGGAAAACATTGAAAAGAATTGGAAGCTGAGAACAATTTCTTATGCTAATGTGAAATTTATATGTAGACCGAGAAGCACTGGGCCAATCAGAACAAGAGAACAATGCTATCTTTAATAGAAAGGTATACATCAGTGTTCAATCTAAGTGCTGTGCAAGTAAATATAGTTCAAGACTTATAGGAAGAAAAGTGTGGCACCAGGAAAGGTGGAAGTCTTGACCTGCGTTATGGAGATGACACAACTTTGTTTGCAGAAAGAGTAGAAGACTTGAAGCACGTACTACAGAAATTATTTATTAGTATAGCTTTCTATGTCTATTACATGTCATCATCGAGAAAACATTTCTCAGCACTGGACAAATAGGCAACATCATGACAGATGGAGAAAAGATTGAAGTTGTCAGTGATTTCATTTTACTTGGATCCACAGTAAACTCCCATGGTAGCAGCAGATTAAAAAAATCAGAGGATGTGTTGCATGGAAAAAATCTTCTGTCAAGCACTTCTGCGAAGTTATAAAGAGCAAGAATGCCAGTTTAAAGACTAAAATATGCCTGCTCTCAGCCGTGGTCTTTTACTTCCTATCTGTCTGAATTACTGCCTGTGTGTCTGAAAGTTGAACAAGAATGACAGGAGTATCAGTGCCTGTAGATTTGGTGTTGTTAGGTGCTATTGAGTTGAGTATGACCCATAGTGACCCTGTGAACAACAAATCTGAACCTTGTCTAATCCTGTACCATCCTCACACTTCCTGACACACAAGAGCCAATTGCAGCAGTGTGTCAGTCCACTTAGTTGAGAGTCTTCCTTTGCTTTGCCAACCCCACACCTTTCCAAGCATCATGCCCCTCCTAGCAACATGGCTGAAGTGTGTGAGGCAAAGCCTCATCATTCTTGCCTCCGAAGAGCACTCTGACTACACTCTTTCTAAGTTGTATTTGTTTGTGATGTTTAGGGCTCTTCTCCAACACCACAACTCAAAGGCATCAAATCTTCTTGTCACCCTTATTCATTGTCCAACTCTCAGATGCATAGCAAGCGATCAGGAAGACCATGGCCTGAACCAGGCAAGTATTGTATATCCCATGAATTTCTAAAAGAACAGTTAAGTCTGTTTTGGAGGAAGTGCAACCAAGGTGTTCCTTAGAGGCAAGTACAGTGAAACATCATTTCACATACTTTGGGCATGTTGTTAGGAGGGACCAGCCCTTGGAAATGCTGGGGAAAGTGAAAGATTAGAGAAAGGGAGGGAGGCCCTCAACAAAATGGACTGACATAGTCTCTTTTACGGCAGGCTGGAGCATATTAGAGATTGTGAGCAGATTGTAGGATAGGGCAAAGTTAAGATCTGTTGCTCATAGAATAACTATTGGTAATACTTGACTTGATGGCATCTAACAACAACAGAGCTAATTTTAGATATCCTCTCCTTACTTTCATTTCAGACATTGTTGTTGATCTCTACCTTTTGCATGCTAGATGAAAACAGTATTGTTTAGTAAGCTACTTGTTAGGAAAAATGCTAAGATAAAGCCAATTAATTTTATTCAACTGTAAGACTTTATACACCTACCCTTTCCTCTTCTAACTTTGACTAGTTCACAGCTTCCCATGTGACAAACATATTGCTGTGAAGTAATGACAAATCTGTGAGGCATCTGGGACTGCTCTTATGCTCTTAAGAAATAGGTAAGAAGCCCATTACTTTTTAGAAGTCCTTATGCTTGGATACAACACTTGGTACCAGAACAACTGTCTTGTGGCTACAGAGGGAGATAACCTGGAGGGCAAACTATCATCTAAGTAAGATTGAAAAAAAGATGCAAAGAATTTGGATCCTTGATGACACAGTTAAGCAGCTGAATTTACCAATCAGCAGCTCATCTCTTTTCCCTTTCCAGTGCAGCAGTTTCTGCTCTTTATTTTTAATGTCTGACTTTTTAACAGTTGTAGCCAAATACATTATTGGTGAAAAACAGCATTACTTAACTTTTTATTTCCATTTTCTGTAGAAATTTTTAAATACTCTCTTTTTTGCTTTTAAACTTGTGGTATAAATAGTAATTCAGATTATTTGTCTAGTATTATTCTGATAAGGATAAACTTCAGGGGACAAAATATGAAAGGGTTCCTTTGAAAAATTGTTTTATCTGCTTCCAGATAAAACGTCTTGCCAGCCCTGACAAGTATTTATGATGCATTGTAATTTCTTTCTTTATCACTTTAAAGAGGAATATGTTTTATTACTCTTCACTTTATTCAAGACAGTTTGAGAATGATTATAAAGTGGAATGGCAGAAACAAAATTATCTCATGTTCAAAATAATGACACATAGTGCTTGCTGACCTTTGCCTAGAGATTTCCGTTTTGTAGACTCTTTCCCAGCATTATTCGTGCATAAGTAGATATTTGACATTTTAGGGAAAAAATGAGAAGGGTATTCTGTTTCTCCTTAGTAAAAATATTGTTTAGTGACAACATTAATTGTTCATATTTTTCATGCTTTTATTATTGTACTGTCGATTAAAGATTCAAAGTAAATAAATACCTAATCATGCTACCCAGAAAGCCCAATTTTACTGTCATTTTATGCGAAAAAGCTTTTCCTCTCAAGAAATGTATAACATAGCTACTGTTGATAAAGATATTTGGTGAGGCAATCTTCACTTTGGAAAAAGATATTGTTCCCTCTTTCTTAATTCAACAAACACTTGAGAACCAACCTCTGTAATCCAAACCAGGTATACTGCTGTTTAGTTGAAGCTGACTCATTTTTTGTGTGTGTGACACTTTGGTCCAGAGCAGAACTGCCCCACAGTTCCAAGGCTGCAAATCTTTGCTGAAGTGGACTACCACGTTTTCTAAGGAGCAGCTGGTGGGTTTAAACTCCTAACAGTTTAATTACCACTTTAGTCCCTGCAGTGCCTTCATTCATTCAATAAATATTTGGAGCCAAACTCCGTAAAATATCCTAAATATTTGATTGTTTGAAGATTCATTTCCACTCTCAAGGTGCTCACAGGTCAGAGAAAAGGAAGAGAGGCAAACATTATATTATTATGTTATTAGGGACACAGAAGTACAGGAGCGATATGAATATGTAAAATGGAAACCAAATGCAGATTTGGTGATGAAAATAAGAAAATTTTTTAATTTCATCAACACGATCCCCTTACAGGGTTTCTGAGACTGTAACATCTCAACAGAAAGAAACTACCCATCTTTCACCCACAAAGCACCTGGGGCTTTGAAATCACCAACCTTTACATTAGCAGTGCAAAATGTAACACACTGAGATTCCTTATTTAAAAAGAAAAAAGAAAGTAAGAATAAAATCAAGTGTTAGGAGTAAACAAAGCAAAATGAGGCAGGGTGAGACAATATAATGTGTTTTAAGAATTTTGGATTTATTTTGACCCTAAGGGAGAGGCCAGTGGAGAATTGTAAACTGGGAATTTACAAAATTTGTAGTTACATGGTAAATCTATTTGTATGATTTTACTACATACTAAATCATAGAAATAACTTATTACATACTTATAAATTATGTACTTCTTATAAATAGACTTCAGTACATACTTGCAAATTATCTAAGTCATATAAATAAACTTAATACATACTTAGAAATGATGTAAGTCATAGAAATAAACTCATTGTGTAACTACTGTTGTTAATGTCAATAAATTGACTACTACTCTTAGTGACTCTTCTGTACAACGAATCTGAACCTAGCCTGTTTGGAGTTCACTGAACTTTTTGAATGTGAATTTCCGTGTTCTTTGCGGGTGGTAGTTTTCTTCTAGTGCTGCTTCCAAAATTTTCCCAGTGCTTCCCTGTTCCCCTCTTGTTTTGGAATGTGGATCATCCGTACGATGTTTTAACTGATGTTACCCTATACAAAGACAGAAGAGGAAGAAAAGACCAAAATGGATGTCAGAAGAGACTCTGAAGATTGCACTGGAGAGTAGAGAAGCCAAAGCACAAGGAAGA
>NW_006400123.1:722833-726086 GCF_000299155.1 Elephantulus edwardii
CATGTTGTAAAGTTATGCCCTTTAATTCTTCATATTCTAGATTTCATTTTCCTGCATTTCAGTTGTTTCTAGTACTGTATTAGTTGTACCCTCTCTGTCTTAGGATGATTTATTAAATTCTTAGACCTTTTTTATCAATGGTTTCATCTCTCTCTTCCATCATTTGTAATTTCTCAGTCACGGTTTAGTAACTCCACGTCAATATATTTTTTTATTTCTGTCTCTTGAGTCAGAGATATGGTCTTCTTATTTAGGAGAAGGTTGTTTTTTTGTGTTAATTTTTTAAAAAAATAATATTTGAACCTGCTTGGTCCTTATTTGACATTCTGTGATGATTTTCTTAGTATATGTGCAGCAGTTTCAGCTTTGTCTGCACAGGCTGTTGTCAGTTCCTTACTTTTATGATAGTATTGCTTGAGTCAGAGACTTCAAGTGTTGCCTTAGATTCAGTTTCCTTCCCTGTGACAATCTTATCTGCTAGTCACCTATGTTCAGCTCTGTTCCCTGTTTTCTGTGACAAGCTCCTCAGTTGGCGTGTCTTCTTTTAACTAGCTGTAGTGGGCCAGCTTCTCTGTCCTTTCCAATAGTTTGATGGAAGGGTGGCTGTTTTCCCACCTAGAAAAGGCAAAGGCCCAGGGGTGTTGCCTAGGGTATTTTCTTCAGGGAAGAGACACAGGCAAGTGGCAAGGTTCGAAGAGTGCAGTCTTCAAGTCTCAGGAGGTGGCAGTGACCGTCTCCTCACTTGCTATTGGTTTGGCATTCCATTTTTTTTTCAAGACTGTTTCTGTGGTTTGCTGTTAGAAATACACCCCCTGTCTGTTAGTTTGCTGAATTGAGGGATTGATTACATGTTGCTACTTACAGTTTATGTGCATATATGTTTAATTATTTAGTGTTAGGTCTTACAAATACAGCACTTGTCTTTCAGTTTACTTTGGGCAAATTGTGAATTGCTCTGATGCCGAAAGCTATGCCACTGGTGTTTTATATATCAGCAGGGTCCCCCATAGTAGACGTGTTTCAGCAGAGCTTCCATATTAAAGCATACTAAGAAGCAGTATTAGCCATCAACTTCCACATTAATAGGCCTTCAAAAAACCCCTGTGCACAGTAATAAAAGGCTATGTATTAGAGTTAGAGCCCAGGTTGTAGGTCACAAAGAATGAGGAGAAACAGCTGTAAACGTTCACTAATAATAAGAATAGGAAAAGAGACATCGTGATAAGAAAGGTGAAGGGTCAGTGAAGGAGAAGAAGACATTTAATGATATAAATAATAAAGTGACTGCAGCAGTGGGCTCAAATGTATTTGGGATAGTAAGGATGGCACAGGACTGGACAGGGTTCATACTCTCATACTCAAAGGCACTCAGCAACAACAGTGCTCAGCTCAGTGGCAGTACCTTGCAAGATGAGGGCAGTGCATCCAAGAGGTTTTCTATACTGGAAAATAACATCCAGGGAGCTCTGGTGGGATAGTCCATAGGGAGGTATGCTGCTAACTCAAGGAAATTGCCTACCTGTATGTTCAACAACTCAGTGACTTGTACTGTGAAATTCACAACCTCTTCACAGCTGCTAGAGAATTAGCTGTGAGTCAGTTATGACTAAGTGACAGGGAATGAATGGATTCCAACTCATTGAATGAGTAAGCAAGAGAAACCAGAGTTCAATGTATGACCTTTTTCTGCTATAGCCAGGATTCGTGGTTCAGAAAGCAAGGTGTGGAAATGGGAGGGGCATCACTTACTATTACCAGTGACCCACTTGCAAAAAAAATTATGCTTAGTTCTAACAGAATATGCGAGTTATTTGTAGTGTAAAACCTTTACACAGTTCAGAAATTTGCCTTATTGCTCCACAAGTATTCTTTGCATTACTTGTAAAATACATTTCATTACCACTGTCAAGGCTTGCCTAGTCAACAGTTTGCAGTCATTAGGGATTTGATAGTGTGTCTAGGAAAGTGGTTTTTTTTTGCTCTTATTAGCTCGTTTTGTGTGTGTGTTCTAGTCTTACCTCCAGTGTCTTCCACAAAGTAATTTGACTGTAATTAACAACAACAAATAATTACAGTAGCATTGACTTAAATGAGAATGATGTTTTAACTCTTTCCTGTGAGTTTTTCAAGGCTGGTATGATTACTTTGCTTAGGAACCCAGATCATTCTTTCCTTCTAATCTGCGGTATCTTTGGTTTATAAACAATAAGGGAGAAAGCAAAGGAGCATCTACCAGGAGGATCCTATAAGTTACTGCAGGATACTTGTGCTTGTACCACCTGGACCAAAATTTGGAGTTTAGGAAATTTAACCTTGATTCTAGGTAGTGAGGAAACAGCTAAACAGTGAGTTTTAAAGGAAAGAGTGAATATTAGGGTCAGTGACATGGGTAGTGTTTGACATTATGATGCAATCTTGCACCCCACAAATCAAAATAATTTCATCTATTGCCATTGAGTCCACCCCTATGCACTGCAATCTCAGAATACAGAGTAGAATTGCCAATAGAATTTCCAAGGTTGTAAAGTTTAAGGAAGCCAAATGCTTCATCTTGATGCCACAGAGAGGCTAGTGGTTTTTGGTTACCAATATTTTGATTAGTAGCTCAATTCAGAAATACTTGTGCCATCAGACTCAGTCCTTTACTTGACCTCAAAGAAGCCAGCATTTTCTTGAATGCATCATGCTCTTGAGAGCGTCTTTCCTTTTCCCTTTTTCCTTACCACAGCTTTTTTACGTGAAATCTTAGAGGATGAGAAATTGATGCCCTCCTCCTTTCATGCTAAATCTGTGTTCATTTGTGACAGGCTAGAAAGGCTCCAAACTGGATAACCATTCCCTTGGGCATCTCAGCCTAGATCCTGGGATAATACACCGTTTATATAGCCATACTTGGAAGCCCTATTTCCTATGCCCTCTGCTTTTTGTGGGGAGAACAATCTAATGATCCAATTAAACCAATTCATTAGAGGAAAAAAAATGTTTGATTTTCACCTTCCCTGGCGTTGTGTGTGAAGTGATTTGAGTTGGCTTGTTATTGTTATGAGCCGTCGAGTCTCCTGTGACACATAGTGACACTATGTACAGCAGCTCTGAACCCTGCCCTGTCCTGCGCCAGTCTCATTAATTCTGATACACCACCCCCCATTGCCCCAGTTACTGTATTAATCCATCTCATCCAGAGTCTTCCTCTCCGGAGCTGTCCTTCCACCCTTCCAAGCTTGATATCCTTCTCCAAGGACTGGTCTCTTTT
>NW_006400123.1:726186-737142 GCF_000299155.1 Elephantulus edwardii
AATCGGGATGGGTGTGTCAGAGGCAGTGCGGTTGGCGCAGAATAGAGCAGGGTTTAGGGCTGTTGTGCATAGGGTCGCTATGATTCGCAGGTGACTCGACGGCACATAACAACAACAACAACATCATAATGTTGCCTCACCTAGTGGTGAGGATTTTTTTTCCCCTTGGCTGAGATGTAATCCATATTGAAGGCTGTAGTCTTCGACCTTCTGCAGAAAGTGTTTCAAGCAATGTTGTGTCAGTTGCATACCACAGATTGTTGAGCCTTCCTCCGATTATGATACTACACTCTTCTTCATAGAGTCTAGTTTCTTGGGTGATTTGCTCTGAAAGATTAAATAGCTTTGGAGAGAGGATATAGCCCTGATGTGCACCTTTCTTGACTCTAAACCATTCAGTATTCCCCTGCTCTGTTAGGGTTCACGTGAGCACAATTATGTGTTCTGGGATTCCCCTTCTTGTCAATGTTATTCACAGCGTCTTATGATTCACACAATCAAATGCCTTTCCAAAGTCAATAAAGCACAAATAGACATTCTTCGTGTTATGGAAGAAAGCATTTCAAAAGAAAACTGAGCCACCCAAAATCCCCTCAAATAATTAAATGAAAAAAATAGAAATTGTGTAAGGGAAAAAAGAGAATGGAGGAAAAACACCCCAAAATAGCGAAAGATTTTTTCCAAGTTTCCCATTTGCATTTTAATTTTTATACTTTTTGGGGTTTTATACACATATACATAAACATTTACATGTATATGCTCACGTACCTAAGAGGAAAAAGGGACTTTTTTAAACGAAAAACTTCCTTGTTCTTAGTAAAAATTTTAAAATCTTAACATTGAAATAAATTTTAAACATTTATAAATGGGGAATTTAGTTTCATTTTAAAAAGAACATTTGCGATTCCCCCAAAGAAATTATCCTCTTTCAGCCAGAATCCATCTGTGCAATGATGTGCCTATAAATAGTCTTCCAAGATCAGCTGTAGAAGTTCTTGAAAATATAGTTGTCTGTTCATATTACATGCCTCTCCTTTCTGCTTTTGAAATGAACAAACAAATATAGCTCAGCGGAATCATATTGTACATGTGAAAATTGATTCTTTACTTTCATCTACCTTATTAGACATGCAAATTATCAACTTTTCTGTAGGCACATTTAAGATAAATTATAGCTAATCAAATCTGTTGCTTTATTTCCTTCTAACTGATATATATGTGTGCCAGAACATCAAAAGGGAGAGGGAGGGTGACAACAAGATAGCTTCGTTATCCTTCATGAAAACAGAAGTTCAGAAATGAAGTTACATCACATGAACTGACATTGATATATTCATGAGTAAAGATGTCTGTTGTGTCTGTCAAAAAGGGCTGCTCATGGCATATGAGGAAAAATAAAATAATTCTTAGCCCTCCTACCCATCTGTATCCAATTTTTCCTTTTAGTAATGAAAATTATGATTATATGTATTTTAGTTTTAAATTTTTAGTAATATATATTATAATTTTAATTTTATTGTGATACTCTTATTCAATATTTTTATTATAATTAGTTAAAATGTCTCTGAACTTTTAAGACTGAAATAGTAATTTAATTATCTTAGCGAGTTCTGGTGGCCTAGAGCTAAGAAACTGCACTACAGTCCTGAAGGTGTGGTTCAAATCCAACCACTGCCTTGTGGGAGAAAGGTGAATAGTATCCTCCTACGTTGCCTCTTGAAAACCCACTGGAGTGTCAGCAATGGGTTCTAACTCAAAAATACACAACAACAGTAACAATATATGTTTGTATAAGTGTATATTAATTGGAGGCAAGTGCTCCCTAATTCTAAAGGAAGGAAAAACAACTAGTGACGTATCTTTTTAATAACAGATGAGCTCAAATATATCTTCTTTGTGAATCAAATTGTTAATTGTAGGAGCTGATGGCTAAATTTTACTAGCATGAATCCATTTGAAAATGTTTATGAAATTTGCTGCTAATAATAGCTGTCAATCAAAGCAAAAATAGGCTAACATTAATGAAAGAGTATTTTGTTAATGAGTTGATTTTTCTTCCTCATAACAGATACTTTACATGGTTTATCCAGTCTGATATCGATGTTATGACTAGTGACTACAGTTTAATTAAAATGCAGTCACAGTAGATTTTTTTAGGTGATAAGCTAGTCTTCTAAGATTTACTTAGTGTTTTCACCACTGTTGTGTCTTTCAAAATGCACTGCTAATGTTAGCATTATCTGTTTGCAAGCAATAATGCTTAGAGGTAGTATACACATTTAGTTTTTTCATTTTGTTTATAAGGTTTTAGGCAGATCATGACTAAAGTAGTCTATCTTAGAGCTTGAACTGTTTATTCAAGGCTGAATCACATACTTCTCTGATCCTTTTTGCTTCTTTTTAGAAATGATCTAATGGATGGGTAGGGAGTTCGCACAGCTACCCCAAAAACGGTGCCTCACTGGAGTGTTGGAATGCGTCTGCTGCTCTGAGAAAGAAATGTGGACAGTCTCCCCATTTGTGACATATGGCCTCTGAGAATATCCCATAGGGTTAGCTTTGTATCAGTTCTGACTGGGAGACAATGAGGTTTTTACGAAAACTCCTGATTTAATTGCTCTGAAGGTGATTATTCTGTAGAAGTTACATGGGTGACTGTGACTTGGAATTGAGTGGATGGTAGCGTATTGTTTTTAATGTTGTTTTTAATGACATCTTGTTTCAGATTGCCTACTCTAACATTTCTGTTTTTTGAAACTGTACTACCCTCGATGAGATGGATTCAGTGACTAGCAAAATGAGAGTAGGTGTGTAAGAGACAATATGATTGGCACAGGATAGAGCATGATATAGGACTGTTGTACATAGGGAGGCTATGAGTTGCAAGTGACGCAAAGGAACACAACAACAACAACAACAACAACAACGCTCCTCTTGTGTGTGGTACTGTCCTAGTAGCATGCTAGCTCCTTTCCCCTGAAACACAAGTGCAAAAAGGAAATATGAAGGCTTTAATTCAGAGGCAGTTAGTTTTGTAATGTATGTCCTAATAGAACATTTATTGGGATATGAAAATTGATTGTGCATGTTAAGATATTTTAACAAATTAGACTTCTGTTATAGTTCATACATTTAGATTTACCTGAGTACAGAATTGCTTGAGAGAGAAAATATAATTCACTAAGTTCTCTTCCTCTCTTTCTTAATTTTTAAAGGCAAATGTGACTTTTAAAATAACCGATCTTTTTTGGCTGCTCTGTTGTACCTGAAGCATCAGGACAAAAAGGAAGTAGCTATTTCTTTGCTCAGTGTTTGACTCATGAGGACTCAGAATGATTTTCAGCCTGACAGCCCTTGGGGGTGGGGGAGGGGATGTTAATTCTTTTGTCTTGTGGCCATTTGGTCTGTTTTAACTTACTAGTTTAGATGGGAGGAACATAGCCGAACTAGTGGGTGGTGCTAGTATTGGAAGTATTCTGTTACTGAGTCTCTCTCCTAACTTTTTAGCTTGTTTTTAAGCACAGTAGTGTCCTATGGAACACAAAAGAGTAAATGAGTCGAAATGGTTTCTTTCTCATTGTGTGTGCCATCAGTTTGGAATATATGTGTGCCATCATAGCTCACCCTCAGCGGGTTTTCAGAGGTAGTAAATTGCATAAGAGGAGATTACCCATCCTTTTCCCATGGAACAACTGGTGGATTTAAACCATGTGCCTTTGGAGTTGCAGTGTTGCTTCCTAGCACTAGGCCACTGGAACTCCTTTCTTTCTCGTTAGTGGGGGAAAAAAGTTCTTGACTGATATGAAGTCATACCTTTGTACACAAAAATGTAGTGCTAAAACCTGGAAAACTATGCTTATGTTTATTCTTCCATTCTCAGATAGTTTATGTGAATTTCATTGCTTTTTGCAATACATTTTTATGTACTCTGAATTCTCATACCATGTTCTGAAAATTTTGTAGCTTTGTAATAGTATTAAAAAATGTGAATAAAGTAGATGAATCAGGTTTTCTTTTTCAGCCCAAGTTGTTATTATTTTTTTTTAATTTAAAGATATATTCCATAAAAGAGTTTGGCAGGCAAAAAAAAAAGTATCACACTTCCTAAAAATGCAAGCATCTTTCTTCCCCTAATCTAATGAGAAAAAAATATACATATAAAAAATACAAATATCATCAACATCCACTTATTTGTCCTACATTGGAATGTATACTTTGACCAGAAATAAACATAGACTTGATTTTTGAACAATGGGGATTGCATAGCAGCTATAGGAAGCGCTAGGAGAGCCAAGCCCCAAGTGGCCAGACATGACAGCTACCCCACATAAAGACAGACATCATCTTAGAAACAAGGGCCTGAATAAATAGTTCTTACAGGAAGGGAACCCACAGGGACTAGTTTCTCAGTGGGGCATTCAGCCACAGAATAGGAACAAAGTATCCTGGGTCTCTGAGTACTTTCATTCTACACTTGCCACCCAGGACAGGGGTGGGGCACAGAGGCTAGATTGCAAAGTCCCTCTCCAGGGAACAGTGTGCTCAACTGATCAGCTGTGGTGAGTGGTCACAAGATGAGCGCTCACTCTACAGGGGGAGAGCCAGGATTCAAGTTGTAGGAATAGTCAGTAGTACAAAGACCCAGGGTACTTTTGTATAGAGGGCAGACAAATACTTGGTATCAGGGTTGCTGGGTCTGCTCATGAGACACTTGGGGAAGGACAAATATGGCTTCTATCTAGACCACAGACGGCTGTGTGGAAGGGAGAGGGAAGGAAGGAGCATGGGAGAACTTTGTTGCCCCCATAAGTATACTACATACACAGTAAGAAAGGGAGAGCTGGCTCAGTGCAGAACCGCACCCACTCTTCAGGGCCTAGGGCTGCTGAGATGAAGAAAGATCCTAGCTCAGAGAGCTGGGGAACTTACAGGCAGTGACAAGGCATTCCTGTGGCACAGTCCACTCCATGGAGACATGGCTGAGAGTCTTATCAACACCAGCCTGCTCACACAGTAACTGCAGCACCGGGTGGCACACAGGAAGCCTGCCTATTGACCCAACCATCACTCTCTCCAGAGAGGGTCTTCTGCTGCTTGTTGTGTGAAAGCTGTGATCCTCTCCAGTCCATGCCTGCGTTTATGAAATGTGCATCCTCAGACGTGGGGGGCGGGGGAGGGGAGAACATGTGACCTACAAAGGGCCTGCACAGCTCCAGGACTGAGCAGCCCCTTCCTTGCAGACTCCTAGGCCGGCACCAGCATGGACAGCTCCAGGTCCTGTCACACTGGTGTGGAGACAGTGCTGGGGCCAGGGGCAGTGTGTGGTGCTTTCTCTCTGCAGAGCAATCCATGGCGGTGACCACTCAGCCCCAGTAGGGTGACCTGTCTTCCATATTCAGAAGTGATGGCCTGCTTTCACTGCCTCGATGTCTGAGATCAGGGTCCTCGCCACGAAGATGGCAAATAGCTGAAGCAGTGAGATAGCGATGAAGATGCCAGCCACAATGTAGATGTTCCGCGGGAGCCAGCCCTCCAACGCCTGGATGCAGCCTTTGGTGAAGATAGTGTCGTCCCACTTGCTCTTGAGCCGAGTCCTGACATCATATCCACATTGTGTGTTGATAACACTTTGTGCTGGATCTGGCACGCAGCATGACAAGGGAACCCCACATTTCTCCCGGCTATAACTGGAGCCACTGCAGTTGAAGTAGGCATTGAGGTCCCAGTCTTCTGGGCCATATGCACCACAGCACTGGTTCGCTTTCTGGAGAGAGTCGATGAGGTTCTGAAGGTCAATGTCATCCCGGTAAGCTACGATATTATTCTCAAAGAACTCCCGGAGGCGATCCCTCACCCAGTCCTGAAACAGGAAGGCCAGCACAGCCACAGTCAGCTCCAGGAAGAAGATGAACACAATGGCGCCACAAAAGAACTTGAGCAGACAAATGTTCTCTCGGAGGGCCCCTATACAGCCAGCAAAGCCCAGGGTGAACATCACCGCGCCCACCATCAGCACCAGCACCACAGGGTCGAACCCGTCCAGCCGAGTCACTTTGGTCAGGTCAGACAGCACACCCTTCTCACTCCATGCCCAGAGTCCGACTCCGAGAAAGACACCTCCCGCCAGCCAGAGGACAATATTGTAGCTGAACAGCAGATACTTGTACCAGCAGCTGACCCCAGCATTAGAGGATCTGTAATAGTGCATCTTTTGAAAAGCAGGACCCGGGAGCGGCAGCTCAGGGAGGCTCACGCGAGAAGTTAGAGGAAGTTCCGTCTGGCAGGCTGGGATGGCAACTGTGCTAGGAGCGTGGGCGGGGGACGGGGGAGGGCGGGCAGGGCGGAGCTTAGGTCCTTTTTGGGTTGTGTCCAAGGAAAGTAATGCTATAGATATGCTAGTATAATAGAAAAAGGAAGGAGGACACAGAAAAATTGGTTTTGAGAAAGATTTGAAAAAAATGAGCAAGTTCTTGACAGTAACTTTAAAATTACCTGCATTTGTTTTAGCTGTTATCCATTATTAATGTCACAGGGACTAGTTTTCATTGAGAAATAAAACCCCTGCTTATGCTTTATTTTTAAAACGTAAGTTTAAACACGCGATCTCTAGTCAGAAGGTTAGGAGGATTTGCTTCTGAAAAATCACAGCCTTGAAAACTCCATAAACCTAGTAAACAGCTGGACCAATAAGCAACATCAGAATAAATGAAGAAAATGTTAAAGAATTTAAATTTGTTTAAATTTAAATGTCAAGAATTTAAGTTTGTTCGCCGTCAACATCCATAGAAATAGCTGCCAGAAATCAGAGGACTTACTGCATTGAGCAAATGTACCACAAAAAAGACACAAAACAACCTCTTTAAAGTGCTAAAAGAGTAGAGATGATGATACTTTGAGGATTAAAGTGCATGTGACTGGGTTCAGGGTATTTTCAGTTGCCTCATATGTGCAGTGATCTCTGGTGGTGCAATGATGACGTGTTGTCAACTGAAAGATGAGTGATTTGAATCCACCAGCTGCTTGCAGGGAGGCAGGCCGTCTCTTCCTATCATGATTTACAAACCTGTGAACGTTTCTGAAGGGTTGCATTGAGTTAGAACCAACTTGATGGTAGTATGTGGGCTCAAATGCGTGTGAATGTTGAACAGTGAATAAGAATGACCAAAGAATCATTGCATTTCAATGATGTTTTGGTGAACAGTATTGAACATGCCTTGAACTGCCAGATGAATGAACACATCTCTCTTGTAAGAAGTACAGCCAGAATGCTCCCTAGAATTGAGAATGAGGAGGCTCTGTGTCACATATTTTGAATGTATTTCCAGAAGGAATCATTGCTTACACAAGAACATCATACTTGATAAAGTAGAGAGTCAGCAAAAACAAGGCTTTCGGAGATAGATTGGCACAGGCCATTTAACTTCAGACATAGCAAAAATTTTGAAGATGGTGCAGAAGTAGATGGTGTTTCTTTGGGAAACAGTAAATTAGAACCCTGCGAAAATATCTCTATATACATGAGTCTCCATGAGTTATAGGAGCTCAAGAGCAGTTTGTTTTTAAGGAAACAGTTTCATAATAATTATACAAAAATCCAAATATATTAGTGATGTTAAAAGTTGTAGCGGCACACCAAATCTCTTTACTTCAGGATGATTGCTTTTTCTAACCTTGCGGCCAGTTAGGCTTGATCATTCTCTTGGGTTTTAAGTAGTGGAATGTCATGGATGAAAATGATGCATGTAATTTCTGGGCTTGACTCGTGAAACCATTTTACCCAACTTCTCTGTGTTTCCTGACTGTATGGTGGCTGAACAAGGCAGTGTTCTTAGAGTATAATGGTTGGATGTGGGGATAAAGAAGCTTGGGTCTCTAAATAACTGTGTGGAACTTTCTGTTCTCAGTATATTCTGTGACATACATGAGAAGTAAACTTCTCATATGTGAAAAGCTGCTGAAGTCTGCAACCAATACAGTCTCATAGATGAATTGGTTATAAATATTAGCTGCTGTATGTCCTCAGCCTCATTGCAACCTTGGGATCTGTCTGTGTTGCTTAAGAGGAAATGATGGTGAAACTTGGTGAACACAACACCATCTCTGTCTAAGAGATTTTGCTACATTTTTTCAGGCATTGATATTTTTTGTGCTTAAAAAGAAAGACTGAGTGCATCTAATCTTCTCCCCGATCTTTCTTAGCCTTGATAAGTGAGCTGAGTATTTACCAGGAGTGTTTGAGGCAGTCCAGCATCAAGAAGGCATTTCGGTTCACACTAAATCACAAATATTTCTGTTGCAGATAATTAACTTCTCTAATTGTATTGTTTTAGAGCCAACTTACTAGAATGAACTGTAATGCAGCTTGGCAGCAGTCAGAAGCTATCTGATAACTGCCCAGAGATGAGAGTTATTCTTGCCCAGTGTTAATGTTAAGATGAATTTTTGCCTCTTAAATATAGTAATAGCAAATATTGGTAATAAGCTAAAATACCTTTTCTTTTCAGAATTAACTCTCAGGTGCCTTTAATGTGTGGTGAAAAAATTATATTAATTTAATTGCCATATACTTATCTTTAACTTAGATTTGAAGTTTGATCCTTTAAAAACTCATTCAGTTTTTGAGTCCTAGGGTGAAATCTTGATTTGGCAAGTAATGGAAAGACATTCACTTTGCACTTTTCTCCTTGCCTAAGTTGTAAGTCAGTGTGGTGTCTCTTGTAATGCTACCATCAAATCCACCAACAGTTTCAAGGAAGAAGATGGGAAGTCTCCTCCCATTACAATTTACAGCCTCAGAAACCTAAGGGAGGGCTGATGTGTTGTGAATTGGAATGGACTCAATGGCAGTGAGTTTGAGTTTTTGAATTTTGATTCTATGGTAGGGATTCAATTACCAGATCAAATAGTTGTCTTCTCAGGCCTTTGGAGATGCTAATCAACTATATTCATGTGATGGAGAGTTTGCTTATGAAATGATAAGTGACTTTTTGTCCCCTAAAGCTGTGGTTACTCGTTATTGGCTGATTCATATTTAACTCTACGCTTAAATAGCCTAGGCCCTGGCCTGGTTCTGGGTGTGTACGAGTTCTGTTACTTTCTGCTGAGTGACATCAGAAAAATGTGTTTGCTTTCTTGCTCAGTCATATCCATGAAGTGAAGAGTTAGTAAACCCTTTGAAGTTCTATGATAATGCTATGATTCATTAAATTTATTGTTTTTATCTATTTCTATGATGACATTATGGAGACCAAGGTGCACCTGACTCAGGGCGTAGGCTTTGCAGTTATTTGCTATGCATCAGAGAGAAGGCGAATTTATGCCTTTGAACTGTGGTGCTGGAGAAGAATATTTACTGAATGTACCCGGATGGCTAAGAGAACAAACAGGTTCATCCTCAAGAGGGTGAGACTAGGCTTCTCCTTGGAGGAAAGGATTCTAAAGCTTCGTCTGACATACTTTGAGCATGTTACAAGGAGGGACCAGTCCTTGCAGAGAGACATCATGCTTGAGAGGGACAGAGCAGGAGATGAAGACCCTCTATGACATGGACTGATTCAATGACTGGGGAATGTAGGTAGGAGTGTCAGAGACCATAAGACTGGGTAAGGAGAGAGCAGGGTTTAGGGCTGTTGTACATAGGATCACTATAAGTCACAGGCAACTCGATGACACATAAAAACAAGAACAACCACCTTTTCTGTTGGGGTATGTTATTTTTAGGTGCTGTTGGGTTACCTCTGACTCAGAAATCCTGTAAACAACAGACCTGAACCTTGCCCTATCTCTGTCATGCTCAAGCTCATTGTAGTTGTCACTGTATCAATTCAGTTCATGCAGGTCCTTCCTCTCTTTTGCCAACCTGCTACTTTTTTCAGCATGAAACTCTCTAAGGACTGATTCCATCTGAAATTATTATGCCTTTTGTAAGTAAGAGGAAGTTTCACTGTCCTTTCCGTTAAGCACACTGGTTGCACTTCCTTCAAGACAAATTTGTTTGTTCTGCTGGAAGTTCGTGGCATATTCATGGCATATACTTTTTTGCCAACACCACAGTTCAAAGGCTTTGATTATTTTTTTTTGTCATTCTTAGTCATTGTCTGACTTTCAGCTGCATAGGAAGTGGTTGAAAATACCATGGGTTGCTGTTGTTGTCAGGTGCCATAGAGTTGACCATAATTCATAGTGACCTTACGAACAGCAGACTTGAACCCTGACCTATCCTCGCCATCATCATCTATCATTCTCACCATCCTCGCTATACGCGGGCTTGTTCTTCCAACCTCTGTGTCAGTCTGTCTTGTTGAGGGTTTTTCTCTTTTTTACTAACACTCCAACTTTCAAAGCATGATGTTCTTTTTAAGAATTGGCCTCTTCTGACCACTTGCCCAGAATATTTTAAATGGAGCTTCAGCATTCTTTTCTTCCAGGAGCACCCTGGCTGCACCCTTTCCATGACATATTTACTTATTTTTTTGGAAGTCCATGGGATATTTACCACTATTGTCCAGAATTGCTACTCAAAGGCATTGATTGTTCTACTGTCATCCTTAGTCAGTGTCCAGCTTTCTGCTGCATTAGGAAACAATCAGAAAGACCAGGATGTGGATCAAACGCATAATAGTTCTCAAACTGGCATTGTTGCTTCTCAGCACCTTAGATAAGTCCATGATCAAATACGTGCCCAAGGCTATGTTTTGAGTTTTTTCTTTTATTTTTTTAAAATTTTATTTGATTATTTTGTGTGTGTATACCGTCAATTCAGATCTGCTGGTACAGGAGGAGATTGTTCCTCCTTCTGCAGTAGAGCATTTGGTGGATTTGAACCGCGAGCCTCTGGGATTGCAGTGCAGCTTCTTACCAGTAGGCCACCAGAGCTCCCGTCTTTAATTTCGTGATTGTTGTTTCCAAGGATATCTATTGTAGATCTTAGCAAGATGAAATCATTAATCACTTTAA
>NW_006400123.1:737927-755366 GCF_000299155.1 Elephantulus edwardii
AATCGGGATGGGTGTGTCAGAGGCAGTGCGGTTGGCGCAGAATAGAGCAGGGTTTAGGGCTGTTGTGCATAGGGTCGCTATGATTCGCAGGTGACTCGACGGCACATAACAACAACAACAACATCATAATGTTGCCTCACCTAGTGGTGAGGATTTTTTTTCCCCTTGGCTGAGATGTAATCCATATTGAAGGCTGTAGTCTTCGACCTTCTGCAGAAAGTGTTTCAAGCAATGTTGTGTCAGTTGCATACCACAGATTGTTGAGCCTTCCTCCGATTATGATACTACACTCTTCTTCATAGAGTCTAGTTTCTTGGGTGATTTGCTCTGAAAGATTAAATAGCTTTGGAGAGAGGATATAGCCCTGATGTGCACCTTTCTTGACTCTAAACCATTCAGTATTCCCCTGCTCTGTTAGGGTTCACGTGAGCACAATTATGTGTTCTGGGATTCCCCTTCTTGTCAATGTTATTCACAGCGTCTTATGATTCACACAATCAAATGCCTTTCCAAAGTCAATAAAGCACAAATAGACATTCTTCGTGTTATGGAAGAAAGCATTTCAAAAGAAAACTGAGCCACCCAAAATCCCCTCAAATAATTAAATGAAAAAAATAGAAATTGTGTAAGGGAAAAAAGAGAATGGAGGAAAAACACCCCAAAATAGCGAAAGATTTTTTCCAAGTTTCCCATTTGCATTTTAATTTTTATACTTTTTGGGGTTTTATACACATATACATAAACATTTACATGTATATGCTCACGTACCTAAGAGGAAAAAGGGACTTTTTTAAACGAAAAACTTCCTTGTTCTTAGTAAAAATTTTAAAATCTTAACATTGAAATAAATTTTAAACATTTATAAATGGGGAATTTAGTTTCATTTTAAAAAGAACATTTGCGATTCCCCCAAAGAAATTATCCTCTTTCAGCCAGAATCCATCTGTGCAATGATGTGCCTATAAATAGTCTTCCAAGATCAGCTGTAGAAGTTCTTGAAAATATAGTTGTCTGTTCATATTACATGCCTCTCCTTTCTGCTTTTGAAATGAACAAACAAATATAGCTCAGCGGAATCATATTGTACATGTGAAAATTGATTCTTTACTTTCATCTACCTTATTAGACATGCAAATTATCAACTTTTCTGTAGGCACATTTAAGATAAATTATAGCTAATCAAATCTGTTGCTTTATTTCCTTCTAACTGATATATATGTGTGCCAGAACATCAAAAGGGAGAGGGAGGGTGACAACAAGATAGCTTCGTTATCCTTCATGAAAACAGAAGTTCAGAAATGAAGTTACATCACATGAACTGACATTGATATATTCATGAGTAAAGATGTCTGTTGTGTCTGTCAAAAAGGGCTGCTCATGGCATATGAGGAAAAATAAAATAATTCTTAGCCCTCCTACCCATCTGTATCCAATTTTTCCTTTTAGTAATGAAAATTATGATTATATGTATTTTAGTTTTAAATTTTTAGTAATATATATTATAATTTTAATTTTATTGTGATACTCTTATTCAATATTTTTATTATAATTAGTTAAAATGTCTCTGAACTTTTAAGACTGAAATAGTAATTTAATTATCTTAGCGAGTTCTGGTGGCCTAGAGCTAAGAAACTGCACTACAGTCCTGAAGGTGTGGTTCAAATCCAACCACTGCCTTGTGGGAGAAAGGTGAATAGTATCCTCCTACGTTGCCTCTTGAAAACCCACTGGAGTGTCAGCAATGGGTTCTAACTCAAAAATACACAACAACAGTAACAATATATGTTTGTATAAGTGTATATTAATTGGAGGCAAGTGCTCCCTAATTCTAAAGGAAGGAAAAACAACTAGTGACGTATCTTTTTAATAACAGATGAGCTCAAATATATCTTCTTTGTGAATCAAATTGTTAATTGTAGGAGCTGATGGCTAAATTTTACTAGCATGAATCCATTTGAAAATGTTTATGAAATTTGCTGCTAATAATAGCTGTCAATCAAAGCAAAAATAGGCTAACATTAATGAAAGAGTATTTTGTTAATGAGTTGATTTTTCTTCCTCATAACAGATACTTTACATGGTTTATCCAGTCTGATATCGATGTTATGACTAGTGACTACAGTTTAATTAAAATGCAGTCACAGTAGATTTTTTTAGGTGATAAGCTAGTCTTCTAAGATTTACTTAGTGTTTTCACCACTGTTGTGTCTTTCAAAATGCACTGCTAATGTTAGCATTATCTGTTTGCAAGCAATAATGCTTAGAGGTAGTATACACATTTAGTTTTTTCATTTTGTTTATAAGGTTTTAGGCAGATCATGACTAAAGTAGTCTATCTTAGAGCTTGAACTGTTTATTCAAGGCTGAATCACATACTTCTCTGATCCTTTTTGCTTCTTTTTAGAAATGATCTAATGGATGGGTAGGGAGTTCGCACAGCTACCCCAAAAACGGTGCCTCACTGGAGTGTTGGAATGCGTCTGCTGCTCTGAGAAAGAAATGTGGACAGTCTCCCCATTTGTGACATATGGCCTCTGAGAATATCCCATAGGGTTAGCTTTGTATCAGTTCTGACTGGGAGACAATGAGGTTTTTACGAAAACTCCTGATTTAATTGCTCTGAAGGTGATTATTCTGTAGAAGTTACATGGGTGACTGTGACTTGGAATTGAGTGGATGGTAGCGTATTGTTTTTAATGTTGTTTTTAATGACATCTTGTTTCAGATTGCCTACTCTAACATTTCTGTTTTTTGAAACTGTACTACCCTCGATGAGATGGATTCAGTGACTAGCAAAATGAGAGTAGGTGTGTAAGAGACAATATGATTGGCACAGGATAGAGCATGATATAGGACTGTTGTACATAGGGAGGCTATGAGTTGCAAGTGACGCAAAGGAACACAACAACAACAACAACAACAACAACAACTTGACTGTAATCATAGAGCCCTGGACTTAAAGTTTTAGGTTTCCCTTTTTGTCTGCTTTGGATCTAGAAGTATTTCTCTACTGGAATTGATACCTCTGAGTTATGATGCTAGAGTAGAGTATTGAACATACCAAGGACTGCCAGGAGAACAAACCGGTCTGTTCTGGTGTGACTGAAACCATGTTGCTCCTTGGAGGCAAGAAATTTAAAACCACATCTCACATACTTTGGGCATGTTGTCAGGAGGGAAAAAGACATCATGGTGAGAAACGTAGGTTACCAAGAAAGGAGAAATTTCAAGGAGATGAAGTCATACAGTGACTGTACCAGTGGTCTCAGGCATGTTGGAGATTTTAAAGATGGTACTGGAAAGAGCAGAGTTGAGATTTGTTATTCATGGGCTTGCTCTGAGTTGTAGTTGACTTGATGACCCCTAACAACAGTAACATAGAATTATATAATTATGTGCCTGATAAGCACAGTAGAATTAATGCGGATAGTGTAGTTTGGGCAGAGTTTCTCTTGTATGCATGGTTGCAGTTGACTTTGTGTGACCTAGCAAAAACACAGAGTTCTGATGGGTTAATGGTAGGAAACTCTGCTGCAATCTCAAAGGCACATTGTTGGAATCCACCAGCTACTCTGTGGAAGAGGGATGGGCAGTATCCACTATTGCAATTTACTGCCTCTGAAAACCTGCTGGAGCATCAGCTGTGAGTTGATTCTGATTTGATGGCACAGAAAAGTAATAGCATAGTAAGTGTTCAGTAAAAAATATATATATAGCAGGAAGGAGAAAAACTTTAATTATTTTCCCATTTTATAAATATATTTTTATGGATACAACTTTTATTTCATCTCAGAGAGGCAAATCTACTTTTTCCTATTTATTAATATTGATTAACATCTATAGTCACTGTAAGGTATGTTGTACATTACCAAGGATGTCTTAATTTAAAAAAAAAATTCCGGGAAACAAAGCCCCATTCAATAAAGCTGGCTTGAGTACAGGCCTAACTGAGAAAAGTCTCTCTTCCTCATGCAGAAAAACCCCCAAGGGAGCAGTTTCACACACTGCTCCTCTGTAGGCTTGCTGGATCCTGGCAGAGGTACCAGAGACTGTGCACCCTGGACATGGGCATTGCCGAGGACTTGCAACTGTGCATCCTTTCTGTCCTTACTCTGGTGATCATTCCCAAGGGGCAAAGCCAAGCCCCTCTGCGTAGCTCTCTCTGTTTGGAATAAAGGGGTAGAGTTTCACTTGGGAGGGAATTTGCATCTTTGAACAAAGCATTCCTCTGTTTCCTGAATTATTTTTTATTGTTTAAATAACTAAAGTGTGTCATTAGAAACTACTCTTGCACTTAAGGAAGAGGTAATCTCATGCTATGTGATGCACATGACATTTGCGTTTGATAATCCAAAAATCACGTGTCTCAGAGCCTTTGAAGCTTGTGAGAAAAACACAGGCTGTAGTACCAGCTATTTTGCATGGAGAGAGCATCACTCCAGGAGTGGCTTTTGGTAATAATTTTATAGTTAGCTTCCTATCTAATGATAGCTCTATAATACTTTGAGGCCTTTTCCACTTTTAAAAAATGAGCATTAGAAACTTAGACCAAACCACAATAAAAATGTTTTTAATTATAACTATATGAGAGACTTACTTATACAAAGAACTATAGGAACATTTAGACCTATTGTGAGTCAGACCTGGCTTTATAGTGCCAAATACACCCTTCTGTCGTTGGCACCAGCCCAGCACCAACATGTACTGTTCCTGCTTCCCACCAGTGTTTGGCTTCATTTTGAAAGGATAAACACTGATCCACTCAAGTTTCTCCTTTTTTTTTTTCATGTTCTTTCATGTTAAGTGTTTTCATCGAACTTGGCAAGAGCAGATATGGTTATAGTTTTTAAAAAGTAAATATATGAAGTAATCTATTATATATAGGCTTGTGTTCAGGTCATTGAAGCAATTTGTTAAGTAAATAATAAGAACCGTATGATCTTAGCAGTTGATGAAGAAAAGGAATTTGACAAAATCCGACAGTCCTTCCTGATTAAGACACTTAGCAAAATTGGAATAGAAGGGAATTTCTTCAACGTAGTGGTAAGTATATATGCAAAACCAAGAGCCAATATCATTCTCTATGGAAAAAGAACAAAAGCATTTTTCCTTGTGAATAGGGACCAGACAAGGATGCCCACTGTCACCACTTCTATTGAATATTGTATTGGAAGTGCTTACTAGAACAATATGAGAAAGAAATAAAAGGCAAAGAGGTTAAATTATTGCTATATGCAGATGATATGATAGTGTACCTGGAAAATTCCAAAGACTCAACAAAATAACTATTAGAATTAGTAGGCCAGTTTAGTAAAGTGGCAGGATATAAGCTCAATATCCAAAAATCAGTGAGATTCCTCTACATTAACAAAGAGAACCTAGAGAAGGAAACAAAGAAAGCAATACCATTTTTAATAGCCAGCCACAAATTGAGATACTTGGGAGTAAACCTAACTAGAGAGACAAAAGACCTATGCAAAGAAAACTAAACAGTTCTGCAAGACACAATGAAAGACCTAAGTAAGTGGGAAAATGTGCCTTGTTCATGGATAGGAAGTCTCAATAATGTGAAAATTACAATTCTACCAAAAGCAATCTACATGTTCAATGCAATCTCAATACAGATACCAAATTTGTTTGTCAAAGAGATCAGAAAGGGAAATTGTCAAGTTTATGTGTAGAGGCAAGAAACCCCGTAAAAGCAAAATACTTCTGAGAAACAAAAATGAAGTAGGAGGAATAGCACTCCCTAAACTCAAAACTTAGTACATAGCGGTAGTAACCAAAACATGCCAGTACTGGTACAATGACAGGCACATAGACCAATGGAACAGAATTGAGAACCCAGAAAGAGACCCAGCTATGTATGTCAACTGATATTTGACAAGGAAATAAAGCCTATCAAATGGGAACATAAAAACCTCTTCAATAAATGGTGCTGGCAAAACTGGACAGCTACCTGCAGAAAGCTGAAACAGGATCCACATCTCAAACTATACACAAAAATAACCTCAATGTGGATCAGAGACCTAGGAGTAAAGCCCAAACCATAAAGTTCATTAGAGATAAACTGGGATCAAGCTGGGATAAACTGGGTATAAGAGTGCTAAATACAGACAGAAATGCACAACCTGAAGAGGATGAAATTGATGAATGGAACCTTCTGAAGATTAAATCCCTGTGCAATCAAAAACAACAAGGTGAAAAGAAAATCTGCTGACTAGGAACAAACATTTGGCAATACCATCTCAGACAAGAGTCTCATAGGGAAAGTTTATAGAATAATCCTGGGCCTCCACAAGAAAAAGACTGATAACCCAGTTTCAAAATGGGCAAAAGACAATGGAAGGAGTTTTCACAGAGGAAGACATTTGAGTGGCCACCAGACACATGAAGAAATGCTCAAGATAACTGGCACTAAGAGAAATGAAAATAAAACCACAGTGAGATACTATCTCACTCCAGTAGCAGTGACAAAGTTTAACAGGACAGCAAGTAATAAATGGAGAGGATGTGGCAAGGTAAGAACTCTTACACATTGTTGGTGGAATTGTAAAATGGTACATAACCACTCTGGAAGGCAGTTTGGCACCTCTCAAAAAGCTGAACATAAAAGTTCCATATGACTCAGCTATTCCATTGCTTGGAATATACTCCAAAAAAATGAGAAGTGAGGCTCAAATGGAGACTTGTACACCTGTATTCATAGAAGCGTTATTCAACATCACAAAAACGTGGAAACAGCCTAGATGTCCAACCAGAATTGAGTGAATTGAGAAATTGTGGTACATCCTTACAAATGGAATACTATGCAACATGCCGGAGCAATGATTTTGTAAATTACTATCTAACTAGAGAGAGACTGGAGATCATTTTGCTGAGAGAACTAACTCAGTCCCACAAGGACAAATACTGTATAAAAACATTATTTTAGGATGAGTATGGGGATCTAAGAAAGGGGAGAGTTGAAGCAGAGGTGTGAGGATGGGCGGAGTGTGTGTGTATGTGTGTGTGTTAATCATTGTTGTTGTTGTTGTTATGTGCCATTGAGTTGCCTGTGATTCATAGTGACCCTGTGTACAACAGCACTAAACCCTGCTCTATCCCGTGCCAATCTTATTGTCTCCAGCACACCTGTTCCCATTACCCCAGTCACGCAATCAATCCATCTCATCGAGGGTCTTCCTCTCCTGCACTGTCCCTCCACCCTCCCAAGGATCATGTCCTTCTCCAAGGACTGATCCCTCCTTGCAACATGTCCAAAGAATGCCAGACGAAGCATCAGAAACCTTGTTTCCAAGGAGCAGCCTGGCTTCACCATCTCCAGGACGAACTTGTTTGTTCTCCTAACAGTCCATGGTATATTCAGTACTCTTCTCCAGCACCACAGCTCAAAGGCATCAATTCTCCTTCTGTCATCCCTAATCATTGTCCAGCTCTGATGCCTAGCAAGTACTTGCAAAGACCATGACCTTTATCAGTCTCCAGACTGACTGCACAATTCGATGGGGGTGTGTGATGGAAATAGGAAGGATCTTGTGTGAAAAATAATGTATTTGACCTTTGTAACTAAATCAGTATAAAATTTTTAAAAAGGGAGAAAGAGCCTGTTATAATTAGCCACACTTTGCCATCAAGTTGGAATAGACTGATAGCTGATCCTCCAGTGGATTTTCAGTCTGTAAATGACTCAGGGGGAGATTACTAATTTCTTTCTCATAGAGCTGCTGGTGGATTCAACTGCCAGATGTTAGCAGTGCAAGTAAGTTCCTGTGAATTCCACCATTGTTTATTAAGCATTTAAAAGTCAGACAATGAATAAGAAAGACCACAGAAGAAACAATGTCTTTGAATTGTGTTGGTGGAGAGTAGGGAATATACCACTGACTGCCAGCAGAATAAACAGATCTGTGTTAGAGGATTTGCAACCAAGGGTGCTGTTTAGAGTCAAGGATGATGAAAGTTTTTCCCATATATCTTGAGCTTGTTGTCAGGCAGGGCCATTTGTTGGAAAAAGATATAATCTGGGGAACACAGACGTTACCAAAAGAAAAGACCCCCCTCGCAACAAGACATAGTAAGTGATACATGGAAAGATCATGACCTGAATCAAATGCACCTTAGTCCTCAAAATGCTGTAATTACTCCTCAATAATTTGGATCTATCTGTAACTGCAGTCTTTCCCAGTGCAGTATGTCTCCTGGTTTCCTGACTGCTATTACCAAGATTGTTGATTGCGGATCCAAGTAAGATAAAGATGTTGACAGTTTCAATCTTTTTTCCATCACTTATGGTTTTACTCATTGGTCCAGTGTTAAGAAATTTTATTTTCTTGATGTTGAGATGCAAGCCATTTTGAAGGCTGTATTCTTTGATCTTCAGCAACAAGTGCTTCAAGTCCTCTTCACTTTCAGCAAGCAAGGCTGTGTAATTTATATTGATGAGTATTCTTTCGATTTTGGTGCCACATTCTTCCTAGTGTCCAGCTTGTCAAATAAATTGTCAGTATACAGATTCAATATGTATGGCGAAAGAATATAACTCTGATGCATTTTAATTTTAAACCATGTAGTGTTCCCTTGCACTGTTCACACACAACGTCTCGTTCTAGGCATGGTTTCTCATGAGCTCAATTAAGTGCTCTGGGGTTCTCATCCTTCCCAATGTTATCCATACCTTGTCTTTGCCTTTTCATAGTCAATAAAGCATAAATAGACATTCTTTTGATGTTTCCTACTTTCAGACAGGATCCATTTGACATCAGCAATGATGTTCCCGGTGCCATATAGCGTCTTCTAAAACCTCTTCAAAAAATGGCTAGAACAGTACATAGATAGAGAATTGCCAGAAGTTCAAGCAAGATCTAAGTCACAGTGACTCTGAATTGGCTTCTGAAGTTGTAAGTCTCAGTGGAAGACAGTCACCATCTTTCGCCATTAGTACCACCAACTTTTTATTAGAAGACCAGTAAGTGAACATTGCACTACCAACACTTTCTAGGTACATAATGCGGAAAACCCTAATGCCATCATTTAAGACACAACTCATAGCTGATCCTCTAGCAGATTTCCAGAGGCTATAATTTCCATGGGAGGAGGAGATTGCCTATCTTCTTTCTGTGGAGTGGCTGGCAGATTTGAACCACCAGAGACAGGCTGCATTTGGATTAACAGTGCAACTCATGATGAACTAAGCCAATAAAATTGCCTTACAAGTACGTAGATATAGCAAATACACTGTGTACTTATGAGGCTTAGAATCTAGATTTAGCTTGGAAGCCAGAAGCAAAAAAAAAAAAGAAAAAGAAAAAAGTCTTGATAAACACTCCTTACCTCTTCCTTTCCCTCAGCTTAGAAGTTCATACAAACCATCACTTTCTCTGGAAATCTTTTTCCTTTCACCTTTATACAAGTCTTCATTTCATGATATATCTTGCTTTCAGTGCATTTATCACAACTTCATATTCATGATTTGAGTTTTAATTTTGAGTTTTTCCTCCTGGACTAAAGACTTCAAGTTTCAGGGACTCTATTTTTATTCACTCCTTTTGTGTGAATACACAGTAGAATTTCAATACTTTTTTTTGGTAGCTTGATGGATTGAAAGAATGAATCCTAGCTACTAACAACAGGTAACAAGTCATTGAGCTCAGGCTATTCTTTTTACTCTGAATATCATCAGTATTCATTTCTACCAATGACTCTGGATTTGCCATTTTTATAAAAATGTTCATGTGTACTTTGGAAAGTGTTCATTCATTTTTGTGATTTTTTTTTAGATGTAATTGGGATGTAAACTTGAACTACTTCTGTATACTCATGTTTATAATTTTGAAAACATTTGAGAAAGAAAGGATTGGGATTGGAGCTGGGCAGATATGAACATCACCAACTTTGATTAGTTTGGTGCTATTTTTCTTTGTCAAAAAGGAATATTTTCTTTCAATTGTAACATTTTTTTTTCAATTGTAACATTTTAAAGAAACATTATTGATGGTAGTATTTTAGATATCAGAATGAGTATAAGTAATAAATGTGGTAGAAATTGGGGATTTTACCAATTTTTGTAGTCTGCAATAGATTGAACATGCAATCAAAATTCATAATAACTCATAACTGGAATGCAAAAGTTGAGAACAAGGAAGAAAGACTGAGATATTATTTACTTGGCAAGTTAAATGAGTCTGGAGATAGTCTGATTTTGTACAATATATGATTTATTCATCGTAAATATCTTTTTTAAAAAGTTTTTTTCAAGTACACTGTGTTTTGTACAATTTTTCATTTACATTGTGTTATATTCATGTATATTGTGACTCCCCCTCCTTTTAGAAACATCTTACCTATAACTACATTGTGAAAGCATGTAAGCCAGCTACTTCATGCCTCATGCCTTAGCATCCCCATTTTAGATAGCCAGTTTCTGAACTGCCCATCCCTATCAAACCAGTACTCTGTGGGAACTAGCATATTCCTTTTGCTGAAGGATCTTCTCTTCATAAAAACACAAAAGGCCACTATACGCATAAATCACACTGATAGAGTTCATAGGAATCAAAGTGACTACATTTGTGGAAACAATCATTAGAGAAGCCTATTACCAGCTGTGAAAACCAGGCTAGATGCTGACTGTGGAACAAACTATCAACTGCTATTGTCACGTGTGATCCATTTGAGTATGCCTAATAGCAACCGTGTGAACAACTGATATGAACCCTGATCTGAACCCTGTCCAGTCCTGTGGCATTCTCATTATCTCTGATACTTTTGAGCCCGTTGCCGCAGTTATCTAGTCTGTTCATCTCGTTGAGGGTCTTCCTGTCTTTTCCAGATTGTCTACTTTTCCTACTGTGATATCTTTCCAAGGAATAGCCTCTTCTAGCAACATGCCCCCAGTATGTGAAATAAAACTTCACCATCCTTGACTCCAAGAAGCACTCTGGCAGTACTTTCTTCAAGAATTACCTATTTGTTCTTTTGGCAGAGTATAGCTATGCAGCGCTCTTCTCCAGCACCACAACTCAAAGGCCTCAGTTCTTCCACACTCTGGCAGTACTCTCTTGAAGACATATCTGTTTGTTCTTTTGGCAGCTCATAGATATTCAGCACTCTTCTCAAACACCACAACTCAAAAGGCATCAAATCTTTTTCTGTCATCCTTATTTATTGTGCAGCTTTTGGAGGCATAGCAGATGATTAAAAGGACCATGGCCTGAATCAGACACACATTAATTCTCAAACTGACATCATTGCTTCTTAGTAATTGTGAGAGGGCCTGACAGCAGACTTTCCCAATGTCTCCTAATTTCCTGACTGCTGGTATCAAGGGTTTTGATTGTGGAGAATAAGAAGAGATCGTTGACTATTTACAATTTCAGTCTTTCTCCATCTATCATGATGTTTCTTATTAGTCCAGTGGTGAGGAATTTTGGCTTCTTACTTTTGAGATACAGTAGTCTTTAATGCAGCAAGCATTTCAAGTCCTCACTCTCAGCAAGTATAGTTGTGTCGTCTGCTAACACATGTTGTTGATGAGTCTTCTTCCTATCCTGATGCCACATATTATTATTCATAGTGTCCAGCTTCTTGAATGATTTGTTTATCATACAGGTATAGAGAAAGGCTACAACCGTGACACATACCTTTTCTTTTTAAGCTCTGTGGTGTTCCCTTGTTCTGTTAAGACAACAGTTTCTTAGTCTAGGTATAGGTTTTGTATGAGCCTAGTTAATGATTCCCATTTTTCTCAATGTTAGTCATAACTTGTTATGATATACACAGTTAAATACTCTTGTATAGATAATAAAATACAAATAAAGATTCTTCTGATAGTGTCTGCTTTCAGCCAGGATACATTTGCTATCAGCAATAATATCCTTGGTGCCACAGCTTCTTTTAAACCTAGTTTAAACTTTTTGCAGTTCTCAGTCAATGTACATTTCAGCCATTTTTAGATAATCTTTATCAATATATTGCTTATATGTGATATTATCTGTATTATTTGATAATTTCCACATTCTGTTTAAGTTACCCTTTTTGGGAATGGAAAAAAATATGGACGTCATCCAGTCAGTCTGACAAACAGCTCTCTTCTAAATTTCCTGACATCCAGGGCTGCATCTGTTGTTTGAAACATGTAAATTGATATTCCATCAATTTGTTTTGATCATTGACTACTCATGTGCAAGTTCAAATTGAACTTAAATGAAAACAAATCCATAAGGATCAAATAAAATTTTGAAACTGTTCCAGCTGAATTTAAATACCATATCAAGAATAGATTTAAGTTACTGAACACTAATGATTGAAGATCAGATGAGCTGGTTAAGTAAGTAAGCTGTGAAGTAATAAAAATGCAAGTGCAAAAACAGGAGGGAGAAAAAAAATAAAAAATGGATGTCAGAAGAGACTCTGAAATTGCTCTAGAATTCCAGGAAGCCAAAACAAGGGAAGAAATGATGAAGTAAAAGAGTTGAACAGAAGATTCCAAAAGGCAGCTTGTGAAATCAAAGCAAAATTTTATAATGAAATGTAAAAAGAGCTGTAATCATAAAATCAAGAGGGAAAACCACCCTCGGCATTTCATAAGCCGAGAGAACTGAACAACAAAATTGAATTGCAATACTGAAAAGAGATATGGGTAAAACTTGAATGATCTAGAAAGCATTGAAAAAACATGGAAGGAATACACAGAGTCACTGTACCAAAAATAATTGGCTGACAGAAAAATTTTAGCAAGTAGCATATGATAAAGAACCAATGGTAATTAAGAAAAAATTCAAGCTGCTTTGAAGACATTAATAAAAATAAATTAGGAACTGATGGAATGCCAGTTCTCATACTCTAACAAATAGGTGCAGCCCTGGTTGTGCTCACCACGTTTTGCCAAGAAATCTTGAGGACAGCTCCCTGTCCAGAGATCCATCTTTATTCCCATTCCCAGGAAAGGTGGTCAAAAAAACAGAGTATGGAAATTATCAGTCTCACTAACATCATATGCAAGCAAAATCTTGCTGAAGATTATTCAAAAGTGCCTAGAACAAAACATCAACAGAGGACTGGCAAAAATACAAGTCAGATTTAGAAGAGGCATTGGCACGAAGTATATCACTGCTGCTGTTGGAAGGTCTTGACTGAAAATAGTGAGTACCAGGAGAATGTCTACTTGTGTTTTCTTGACTATGCAAAGGTATTTATCTGTGCACATCATAAAAAATTATGGGTAATATTGAGAAGAATAGGAATCTCAGAACACTTGGTTGTGCTCATGCTACGCCAACATCTAGACCAAGAAGCTGTTGTGCAAAGAAAGACAGGGAAAACGGCATGGTTGAAAATAAAGACGTGCATCTCCGTTTTATGAAGATGAATGTGGCATCAGGATTAGAGGAAGACTTCTCAACAACTTTCGTTATGCTTATGACGCAACCTGCTTAATCTAAAGTGAGGAGGACTTGCAGCAGAAGATCCAGGACTATAGCCTGTATATGGATTGCATTTCAAAAGAAAACAAAAATTCTCACCACTAGGCCAATAGGCAGCGTCTTGATAGATGAGAGAGGATTGCCATTTTTAACAATTTCATCTTACGTGGATCCACAGTCAGCACCGTTGGCATCAGCAGTCAGGAAATCAAAAGATGAGTTGCATTGACCTGCTGTCAGGGACCTCTCCTGAGTGCTAAAAATCAAGAATGTCAACCTGAGTTGCTCCAAACTGTCTTCCTTCAGTTGCTTGCTATGGTTCTGAAATGGCAGAAGAAAAACCAAGGTGCTCCTTGGAGGCAAGGATGGTAAAACTCTTAACACACATACTTTGGGCATATTATCAGGAGAGAAAAGGAAATGAAGAATCATGCAAGAGAGAAAGACCCACAATGAGATCGGTTGACACAGTGACTGTAGCCATGGAATTAAATGTGTTGGAGATGGTGAGGTTGGCTCAGGAAAGGCGAGGTTTCAAGCCTTTGTCCGTATGTTGTTTGGCCACTATGGATCATAATTAGTTCAATGGCACGTCACAACAATCGTAGGAAGTGATGGTGGTATTGCCGTTAGATTTATATTAGACATGAGAACTTTTAATCTTCTTTGAATCAGAGCATCAAAAAAAAAAGGGTTTTATTTTATCG
This sequence comes from Elephantulus edwardii, assembly GCF_000299155.1. Classification (NCBI taxonomy): domain Eukaryota; kingdom Metazoa; phylum Chordata; class Mammalia; order Macroscelidea; family Macroscelididae; genus Elephantulus; species Elephantulus edwardii. The sequence goes on from NW_006400123.1 coordinate 752,059, forward strand.
TTTTGAGTTCTAAAGCTCCTAATACAGTTTTAATATTTTCATTTTGGTCCTTTCAAATAGATTTTATTCTCATATTTCCTTTCTTTATGATATTCTCAATACAGTTTGGTTGATGATTATCCCAGCTTCACCTTTGCTGCTTACCTATTTATATTGTTTTCATAAGACCTAGTCTTTCCAAATTCAGGTCCCTACTTCCCTGTCTTTTCAAAAACTCCACAGGCTTTTTGTTTGTTTTCCCGGTGTGAGGTTCGATTGAGGGAGTAATGATTGGCCAGTGCAAAACATTGATTTGCTAGCATCCTGGTTAGTTCCTTTCTTTTTCTAAGACTGCTTGATTGAGAAGTACTTCTAAAACATGTACAAAACTAATTCTTCAAATATTCTGATATCAAGGAAATCACATATTTCTCAGTTGAGTGCTTTACCAACAGAGTCTCAAATGATGCATAATTCATAAAGAGCCTTTTAAATTCAATATTAAATGATTTAGAGTTTCTCTTATCACTGTATTTTAGAAATGTATGTGTGCTAACTTTAAAAATTAATTAATGTGGTGAGACAAAGGTTTTTATTGATACGTTGCTGTTGTTGTTAAGTGCCATTGAGTCGTAGACAACTCATAGTGACCCTGTGAACCAAAGAACTGAACTTTCATTGTTTCTCAATTTCATAGTTTCTGGAGGCAAGCTATTTCGGAAGTGGATGCCCCTCCTTCTTTCAAGCTTGTGTCAATCGAGGAACTCCACCAAACACTGTCCACCATGGGTGACCATTATGACATTTGACACATCAGTGTCACAGTGTGTAGCAGCACAGCAACTATGAGTTACCTAGTACAGCAAATGCACAGACCAGTACTATTCCACTTAGAAGAATTGTTTGACCAAAACCAATTAAAACCAGGCCTGAGGGCCACAGATTAAAATCACCCACCTTTGACTTGGTATGTTGTTGTTGTTAAGTGCCATTGAGTTGTAGGCGACTCATAGAGACCCTATGAATGAAAGTCCTGGACACCTGTATAACTTTCGTCCTTTGTCCAGGTTCATAGGGTTTCTGGAGGCAAGCTGTTATGGAAGTGGATGCCACTCCTGCTTCCAAGCTTGTTTTAATCGGGGAGATCGACCAAACACTGTCCGCCAAGGGTAACCATTCTTGCATTGACTTGGTATGGAGGACAAAATTAATTTAAGTTTATTCCAATAGACTGGTGAGTTAAATTTATCTCCCCCTATATTAATTAAACTTGTCTTGTTGCTATGTGCAGGTAAGTAAGAATTGACTGGTAGCAAAGGTAGGTAGTCACATGGGAGTAGATTGTCCATCTTTCTCCCATGGAGCAGCTGGTAGATTCAAACCCAGGGTTTTTGGGTTAGCAGCGCCACTCTTTACCTCTAAGCCACCAGAACTCCTTCTGGGACACATGTTAATATTTTGATATTTCTACACAGAGAACCTCTCTTAAAAAAATCTAAAAATATTTCTGTTTATTGCTTTGGCAACTATGAACCAAATCAAATATCTTTCTGAAAGAATCACCTCATTATTACAGTCACTGTTGTGATGACTGTTATCAGTTTGCAAAATTAATGCTGAATCTCACCATCCTCATTTTGCAAAAGTTGCTTTGCTGAGGAACCAGCATACAATGGGGAAAAAAGTACGTGTTTTGCTTTCTCTTTCGAATTTTAAGTATATTTCATGATTGATTTAAATTGTTTGGTTTGTTGTTGTTTTTTTTTAATTTGGAGCAAAAGCTGATGTCCCTCAGCATGTGACTATTACTAAATATGCTGAATGAATATGATTTATTCAATCACAGACATGATAAAAGTTAACAGAAGGCGTTCACTCCAAAGGCATCTATGTTCTGGCCCAAGTGCTCTGTAATATGTCCAGAAAACCAATCCTATTGCCGTGGAGTCAATTTTGATTCACAGGGACCCTTTAGGATGAAATAAATGGCCCATAGGATTTTGAAGGCTGTGATCTTTACAGAGGAAAAGAGCCACATTTTTCTCCAGAAGAGCAGCTGGTGGGTTCAAAATGACAGCCTTCTAAATACCAGCTAAGTGCTTGATCTCTGTTCCATCAGGGCTCCTTGGTATTTATTTACTGTTGGGCGAATTACTTCTTCTCTTTGAATGTTACTTATTTGTAAAACGAGAAGCTAGAGAGGTGGTCTGTCTTGTAGCTATAATTCTATGAATGTTATGGATGTAAATCTTATTTTTCTTTGCCCATCAGAGCACCAACCTTTTTGGAATTATTTCTTTTCTGTTAGGTGTAAGTATCTCCTGAAGGCATCTTCCATCCATCTTTTTTTTTTATTAGCTGTCTCAAATATTTTTCCTTTCCTTTCTTACTGATAAATTTGGACTCTTCCTTGACAGGGATGACAAATTCAGTATCCTTCTTACCACCTTGCAGTCGTTAAACAGAAAAATGCTCATTGGTTTTAAAAGGTGGGCAAGTATGTTTAAAAACTGTAAGTATGTATAAAAACTATATGGCTTGGCCTTCAGACTTTTTTTTTTGCCTTTAAACTTTTAACACCTTTTGTTAAATGTCCATTATGTTAGCAGAATTTATTTTAGAATGTAGGAGTAGACAGAAAAAAAGGAACAAAATGCATTTGAGAATGCATATAGTTAAATATTTTAAATGGTTTTTAAAAGTTAGGTATGCAGAAATGTCTTAAGACATTAGAAAATATTTTTGCTTGTTTGCTATTAATTAATTAGAGCAAGTTCCTGGATATGTTTTAAAATTCAGATCTGTTTTTCAAAACATGACTTTTAAGTACATAAGTACCGATTAGAGGATGATTTTAAGCAGGTTTCTATTCATTTTGCATTTTATCAATTTTTCCTTTGTTTTAACTGTACAGTTTTAGAAATGTCAAACTAATTTGTATTTCTTGGAAAAACTGATATGACACAACTGAATGAATATACATGCGTATTATTTATTAACCAATATTTTAGTTGCTGAAATACTTATCCAGTGTCCAAACTTAGTTAACCTATTTTTGTGCTTTCCTTTGAAAGCAATTATTGTGCTTTTAGGAAAATTTTAATAGTTTATTTTGTTAAAGATTAAAAGTGGAAATATAAATAAAATAAATAAAAGTGGAACAACACTAGAAGTCCTAATCCACAACATAAACAGTCTTCCCAGTATCCTGGAAAAGCTACAACCAGGAGAAGATAACATAGATAAATGGGACCTTCTAAGACTCAAATCCCTATGCACATCCAAAAACTTCTCCAGTAGGGTAAAAAGGGAAGCCACTGACTGGGAAA
>NW_006400123.1:756691-757729 GCF_000299155.1 Elephantulus edwardii
AAAAAAAGTGGAAATATAGTTGATGATTTAACTGCATCAATTTATGCATAGTAATTACAAGCCATGGAAGTAATTGTGTAGGAAAATGTAGTCTTTGGGGTTTGACTTATGTAGAAACGTCACTTTATCTGTTGATTACGTGTTCTGATATATTTTGAGCAAGAAAGACTAGATCTTGTCGTAAAGTGATCAAACGTTTCTTGCCATAGCAAAGCTCAGTGTGAAAAAATCATAGGGGGCCAACTGACTTAGAGGAAAATGTCAGGAAACCATCCTTACAGCTGCTTCCTTGTGGAATTGAATCCACCAATTTCTGAGCTTTTTTGGTACATTTCTGTTTCTTCATCTGTAAAATAAGAGCTTTGCACTGGGTGATTTCTGGGTTCTGTTCCAAACACCACTGTGATATCAAGATTATATTATGTTTATAAATTTTTTTTTTATTTCCAAAGGTTCTCTTAGAATCTCAGCGGTGATACATTAAAAATATAAAATCTATTTTTATTTTCTCCATAGTTGGTTTAATCTATTACTCTTACAAGTAGCTTATCTGTAGAATCAGAGTCAAATAAAAATTTAATACATGCCAGTGAGCGTTCGGCTGTGCAGGTTTAGTTTGTGTGAACCTGCAAAATTTCTTAGTATTTAAAATTTATTTAGATGCTAAAGAAGAAAAACAGTGACTCTGAAAAAAAATTCCCATTAGACAGCTTTCTTTGTTAGTGATTCAATAGTGCTGATAGAATTACCCTAATCATAGTATGGTGGGAAATGTTTACTATCCTCTTCAGATGCTACTTATTTGAGATGCAGTCATTGGAGAACCATATGGTATTCATAATTCTTAAGTATTTATGTATAGATTGCTTGTAGACAATTATATGTTTGCTTAATTATAAAAATGAACCTAATGATTAGTTTTTTGGGTATTAAAACCTGCAAGTTCTTTATTTGCAACTTTTTGAGAAAGCGCCACAATGCTTTCCACAGTGGTTGCACCATTTTACACTCCCACCAACAGTGAATAAGGGTTCCAGT
>NW_006400123.1:758979-762092 GCF_000299155.1 Elephantulus edwardii
GCAACAATGAATGAATGGAATTCCAAAATCTCTGTAGATGTTCATTGAAATGAAAAATAAACAACCTAAATTAAAAAAAAAGAAAAGAAAAAACCCTGCAAGTTCAGTTTATGTGCATTTGCTTATCTAGCTCTTTTTGTATCTTAAGAAGCTTTGAAAACAGACAAATTTAGGAAATTTGGCTTATACATATTTGGTGCTAAAATTGATCTGAGTTGGCATGGAATTTAGTCAAATAGTGAAAATGCTTCTTGCATATGTTTGATGATGATGTTCTACTCTACTCTATTTTGGGAGTGTTTTATAAAATACGTGCTTTATTACCTTTCTTGGTTGTAAAAACATCTGAACTTTGAAACAAATCTGGCAAATAGAGTTTTAAGTAAGAGGCTAAAAAGTGTCATCATAAATACTTAAGAAAAATTAGCGAGTGAATATAGCAGTGTTTTCTTTTATACTTTTGAAGCTGATGTGAAATGTAAGAGGTAAATGTTAATTTCATGATTGTTGGGGTTTTTTTATTTAAAAAATTGAGAAAAATAGTGATTACTTTTTAATAGAAGTTGGAGTTACTAGCTGGAAAAATCAACTATCTGTAATACTGGAGAGAACCTCAACAAACAGATCATACGGTGCTGCTTACCCAGAAATTTGCTTTCTGTTTAAGCTATAAATGCAAACAATATTTTGTACAGATTCACAGAATAAAAATGGTTACAGGAAATTCTGAATAGAAATGGTTGATGTGCAGATTGATATTTGCATGCAGAGCTAATTAAAGCACTGCTTGGAAACCTTCAGTATTCTGTTGAAAAAATTTGGCTGTGAAAGCATGGTAGTAGAAATTGTTATTTTAATGACAAATGCAAGTGACAAACAATGGATTTGAATCAGCACATTGTATCTATTTTTACTTTTTTTCTGGATAGCTATAGAAAATAAAACTGAATAGTTTTCACATAACAGTGCTTTTTAAATTTCTGATCTGTGGTCTTAGAGGACTGTTTCAAAAAGGGTGTAAAACTTGCTACTGACATAACAGATGGTGTCTGTAGGATCTTTCATAGACAACTTGACTTAAAAAAATATTGGAAAATTAAAATTGTTATTGCAGCAATTTTGCCTTTTTACGTCCTTAACTCTTTCTTGTTACTAGTACTAGAAATACACTATAGGAACACATATGTGGATTTCTGTGACACAAGAAAGTGCTTTTTATTGGGTGTATAGTGTGGGAGATTCATGCTGTGCAGATGGAAAAACAAAACAACGCTGAGTGGATAGAATACATTATGTTGCCTTACAAACAAATGAAAATGCCTTTTTAAGTGAACCTTTTTAAGCTTTTTTAGTGAACCCCTGATAATTGCTTTTAAAATTTAATATTTTTTTTATATTTGCTCTTGTTAGGAAGGAGCATTGGTAGCACAGTGAGTTTAAGTGTTGAGCTGCTATCCAAAAAGTTGGCTTTTTGAAGTTCAGGAGGTGTTCTGAGGGAGCAAGAGGAGACTATCTGTTTTGGTAAATATTTATAGACTTGATAAATCTATGGGGGCAATTCTCTTCTGTCCCATATGGTTTCTAAATTGGAGTGGACTTGTTGGCAGTAGATTTAGTTTTGGTATTTAGTGCTGTTAAAGTATCCCTCACCCTTAACAACCCCATCTACAACCACAGCATGTGGTCCTGCATAATCATGACAAGCTTTGCTCTGATTGAGCCCCACTGTTGCAGCTTGTGTACATGCCAGCCCATGGAGAGCCTTCCTCATTTTTATCACCATTGACTGGATTTCGCTTAACAGTAGCAGCAGTTTTGACACCCAAACTCTCCTCCGGGTACTAATCTTTTCTGATGATATGTCCAAAGTATATTAGAAGAATTCTTGCAATTCTCTCCTCTAAAGAGCATTCTGAATATCTTCCAAGACAGATTTAATCCTTCTTCTGGAAGTCAGTAGTATATTTCTAGCAGCATAATTAAAATACACAAGGTAGAAGAATTAATACATTTGGAGTAATTATTTTTCTGCATTTCTTACCTATTACCCAACTTTCTTATGCACATGAAGCAAAAAAAAAAAAAAAAAATGAACTGAGTTCTTAAGTGTCATCTAGTAGTATATACCTAGCAACGGATTTCGATCTATGTTCAGCTTTTTAAAGAAATACCAAACTGCCATCCAGAATGCTTGTACCATTTTACAGTTCCGTTAACAGTGCATGAGAGTTCCAATCTCTGCATCCTCTCCAATATTTATTGCTTCCTGTCCTGTTAAACATTGCTACTTTACTTGTGTGAGATGGTATCTCATTGTGTTTTTTATTTGTGTCATATGCAAGTTCAAGCTGAAGGTGAGGAAAATTGAACCAAGTCCACGGGAACCAAATATAACTTTGAGTCTATTGCCCCAGAATTTCAGAACCATCTCAGGAAAATGTTTGAGGCCTTGAACACTATTGAGTGAAGACCAGATGAGTTGTGGGAAGATATCCAGGATATCATCCAGGAAGAGTGGAAACGGTCATTGCAAAGACAGAAGAGGAAGAAAAGACCAAAATGCATGTCAGAAGAGACTGAATATTGCACTGGAGTACAGAGAAGCCAAAGCACAAGGAAGAACTCAAGATAACAAAGAGTTGAATAGAATATTTTAAAAGGCAGCACGGGATGACAAAGTAAAATATTAAATGAAATGTGCAAGGAGTTGGAGTCAGAAAATCAAAAGGGCTGAACTTGCTAAGCATTTCTTAAGCTCAAGGGACTGAAGAACAAATTCAAACCTTGAGTTGCTATAATCAAGGATGCTTTAGGCAAAATATTAAATGATCCAAGAAGTATAAAAAGAAGATGGAAGGAATATACTGAGTCACTGTATCAAAAGGAATTGGCAGACACAGAAGAATTTCATGAAACAACATATGAGCAAGAACCTATGGTGATGAAGGAAGAAGTTCAGACTGCTTTTAATAGCAAAAAATAAGGCTCCAGGAATAGATGGTATGCCAATTGACATATTTCAGGTAACAGATGGTGCCCTGGATGTGCTCACCAAGTTGTGCCAAGAAATCTGGAGAACAACCACTTGGCCAACTGACTGGAAGAGATCTATA
>NW_006400123.1:763494-765671 GCF_000299155.1 Elephantulus edwardii
TTGCATATGAGTAGTTGGTGGTCTGTTCCACAATCAGCTTCTGGCCTAGTTTTCACAGCTGATATTGAGCTTCTCCAGCGTTTTTTTCTGCAGAGGTAATCGAACTGATTCCTATGCATGCCATGAGGTGAAATCCATGTGTACAACCTGCGTTTATGTTTCTTATAAAACATATTTGCAATGAATAATTCATTGATTGTACAAAATTCAGTCAACCTATCTCCAGCTTCATTTCTGTCACCGAGTTCATGTTTTCCAACTACTGATTCTTCTCTGTTCCCAGCTTTTGCATTCCAGTCACCCATTATTATCAATGCATCTTGATTGCATTTTCGATCTATCTCCGACTGTAAAAGTTGGTAGAAATCACCTATTTCTTCTTCTTTCGCTCTGGTTGTTGGTGCATATATCTGAATGATAGTGGTATTCACTGGACTTCTTTGTAAGCGTATTGACATAATCCTGTCACTGGCAATGTTGTACTTCAAGATGGATCTAGAAATTACTTTTTTAACTATGAAAGCAACCCCATTTTTTCTCACCTTTTCATCTCCAGAGTAATATATCATATGATCATCTGACTCAAAATGCCCCATACCGAACCATGTCATCTCTCCAATGCCCAGTATGTCAATATTTATACGTTCCATTTCTTTCTTAACAATTTCCAATTTTCCTACATTCACGGTTCTCACATTCCATGTTCCAATCACTAGTGTCTGCTTACAACTGTTCCTCTTCCTTGTATTTCCATATTTGAAAGTTACCTAGATTGCCCTTTCTGTTAGTCTACGTGTGTTCTGTTGTGCATAGGGTTTTCAGAGGCCTGCTATTTCAGAAGTGGATGGCCAATTCTTCCTAGTCTGTCTTAATCTGAATGTTTAGATTTAGAGCAGTATCTGACATACAAGCAATTTATGGAGCAGTGAAAGATAAATCCCTCATTGTGGAGTTAACCATTAGTTACAGTGTTGTCCCTGCCCTTAGCCAGGTGCCTTGACCCACTTATTTCCCAGCTCCACTCTCCACCAGGATACCCCTTCACTTCTACCAAATCCCTTCAGAATTTATCCTCCATTGTCCTACCCTTGATCTGACAGCTTGTATCTGAAGCTTTCTTGGCTTCTGTGATTCCAAACATGTCAACTGCTGACAATTTTTTTTTTATACTGTGACAAGTGTCTCCTAAGTGTAGTTGTACTGTCTCCAAAGGCAAGGTGATGTGTCCTGTATAATCCTGTATAGATTGTATTTTTCTTCTTGGCCCGAGGGCCCGACCGATCTTGGATCCACCTTGGTGCTTTTGTCTCTGTGGGGGTGTCAGAAGCTTTTGCCCCGAGTCGCTTCTTTATTGTATGTCCTCCCCTTCTGCCTGAGCGGCTTTACTCTTACATAAAATTAAATCTCCTTTTCAATTGTATATTATAGAACTCTTTCATCCAAATTGCAAATATCCCTATAATGGCTAATATATTTTCTCCTTATCTTATATTGACTAAACAAAGTTAAACTCACACCTTTCTCTGCTTTTCTCTTCAGTCTGTATCTTAAGACATTTTTTCATTGATCTATACTGAATTAAAGGTGTACTTATTTTTAGAAGTAGTCACTTTTAATAGATGTTGGAGGTTTTTTCTTCTTTTTCTTTAAGAGACTTCTAAAGCCAGACTTAAGGATTCCAAGGCATGTTTTTATTCTTTTACGAATGTATTGACTGGAAAGGGAGGCTGAGATTTGGCGGTATAATTAAGCACACTCTAAACCAAAACAAACAGGATTTAAATGTATACAATCAAATGTTAGAAAGACTCTATTAAACCCAAAATTTGATTTTTTAACACTGTAGTATAGTATTGCAATAGAAATTTATTATGGACAAAAATTACAAAATACCTGAAAGAACAATTTTATGAGACAGGTTGATGGTTACTTCTGCCAAGTTGCAGTGTGATAATGAGATCCCAGAATACATTTGTTATATACCTACTTAACAGCAACATACATTTGTTTGACATCAGGTTAGCTACTCATATTTTCTGTAATTTATTTTAAACATATTTACATGGCTTTCAAATATTGACATTTTAGGACCTTGAAGTATTGTTTGCTGTTAAGTTAGATTTTAAAATCAATGTTAAATTATTGATGAATGCACTTGAACTCTCTGTGAGAATATA
>NW_006400123.1:765771-770499 GCF_000299155.1 Elephantulus edwardii
TATATATAGTCGATTGCCATCAAGTAGAGCACGACTCATGGCAACCCTATAGATAAAAGACCTGAAGCTTTTCTGTAACTATTGTCATTTCTCAAAGTTCAGAGATTTTCCAGAGGCATGTTGTTTAGGAAGTGGATGCCACTCCTGCTTCCAAATACTCACACATACAGTGTGTCTCCTTTGTTCCCATATGATAGCATTGTACAGAATAACTAGGTTCTATCATAATGATTAGTTTTATTCAGAGAAATTATAGGAAAATTTACATTTGTTCAATCATTACATATATTAAAAATCTATTTCAAGAGCTAAAAGGCAAATACTATGCATCTCTTAAAAAAGCAAACATAATGTGATTAATTTGATTAAACTGTTTATCCTTGTTGTTATATGCCTTTAAGTCAGGACCCACATTAGCTGATCCTTTAGTGAGTTTTCAGAGGCTATAAATCCCATGGAAGGAGATTGCCCATCTTTTTCTCACAGAGTACTTGGTAGATTCACATTGCCTGCCTTTGGGTTGGCTGTACAGCTCCTTACCACTACCATATTATTAGGAATTTTTCAGCATACATGGCAAGAACCTGTATTCTGAACACCTCTTAGGCTGTTGCATGAATATATATTGAGCATCTGGAACTCAGAATTGAATAAGATAGACGTAGTTGGTATGGCACTGGTCTGTGCTTTGCTGTACAGAGGTAACTCGTGGTTGCTGTGATGCTGAAGCCTGTGACAGTGATGTGCCAATCGTGGTAATGGGCACCCATGGTGGACAGTGTTGGCTGGAGCTTCCCGACTAAATCAAGCCTGGAAGCAGGAGCGGCATCCACTTCCAAAATGGCTTGCCTCCGGAAACTCTATGTACGAAGAGTGCTCAGGCTGTTCGTTCATAGGGTCGCTGTGAGTCGTCTACAACTCGACGGCATTAAACAACAACAGACATAGTTGGAGCTTATAGAAATTAGATTTAGTAGAAGAGAAACTCTGGTGATGTAATTGTTAGAACTGCCCTCTACTAACCAAAAGTGTCATAGTTCAAATCCAGTAGCTGCTCCAAAGGAATAGGATGAGACAGTTGGTGTACTTAAAGACAACAACCTTAGAAATACTATGGATCACTTCCACTATATTCTATAAGGATAGTGGGAATTGGAATTGACTGAAGCTCAAAATCAAGTAAACAAAGATTCTCACCACTGGGCCTATTGGCAGCATCATGATAGATGACAAAGAAATTGAGACTGTTAACATCTTTAGTCTGCTTGGCTCCATGACAACACAAACAGCAGCCAGGAAATTAAAAGATTAATTGCACTGAGAAATTCTGTTGTCAGAGACCTCTCCAAAGTGCTGAAGAGCAACAGTGTCAGTCAAGAGACTGAGGTGTGCCTGATCTAACCCACAGTCTTTACAATTACTTGCTATGCATCAGAAAGCTGGACAATGACTAGATATGGTAGGAGAATTGAAGACTTTGATTTGTGGTGTTGGAAAAGAGTATTGAATATACCATGATTTGTTAGGAGAACAAAAAGGTTCATCCTAGAGAGGGTGAGACCAGGCTCTTTCTTGGAGACAAGGATTCTGAAGCTTCATCTGACATACTTTGGACATATTGCAACAAGAGACCAGTCCTTGGAGAAGGATGCCCTGCTTGATAGGGTGGAGGAACAGTGCAAGAGAGGAAAAGTCTCATTGACATGGATTCAGTGACTAGGGTAATGAAGATAGGTGTGTCAGAGACAATAAGATTGGCACAGGATAGAGCAGGGTTTACATATCTTGTACATAGGGTTGCTATGAGTCACGACGCGACAGCATATAACAGCAACAACAAACAGGAGTGGTTTGGGTTTTCACTTGGTTTTATAAAGGATTGGAATAGGACCTTGTCAGAATAATTATTAAGGGACTTAAGCCTTCTTTTAGCCAAGTGGAATGTCATAGAGTGGAAGCTGCAAGGGAGTTCTGAGAAAGTGAAATTTAAACTAAGTTAAATATTGTGTTATTTAAATTCTAGAATATAATTTCTGGTAACTTTTATTTTTTTACAATTATTAATAAAATTTGTTCCATAAATATAAGAAAGACCAGAAAAGCAAGCATTCATCACTGATTGGTAAATGAAGTGACATCCTCCCAAATCAAGCAAATCCTCTACTTCAAGATGAAACAAGACCCACACATACGGATCCAGATACATATAGAAAGTGCTTGTGGCAAACACACACAAACACACACATATCTATTTTTGTACTATTTTCTGTGTATTTTTGTGTGTGTGTGTGTGTAATTGGTTGTAGCATTAATTGATATATGTTACAACATTTTTAATCCTTTCCTTTTTTCTTTGAAATAGATACACTGTCATGTATTTAGCCAGTCTCTATTCTTGAAAGTTATTCCTAACTTTTCAACAGCCCAGTCACAAAATCTAATTGGTTTATAATACTAACTTGATCAGTTTAATGCCTACATTAATTTTAAATAAGGGGATTATTTTCCAGTATCAACTTCTTCCTATAGGCTCATATACTGAAGATGATTCAAATGAGAATTTGAAGTTCAGACATTTGTTAAAATTTATTCGTGGCATGTGCTTCTGAAATAGCTTGCCTCCAGAAGCCCTATGAACCTAGAGAAAGGATGAAAGTTATACAAGTGTCCATGTCTTTTATTCATAGGTTTGCTATGAGTCGCCTACAACTCGATGGCCCTTAACAACAATAACAGACAAATGTCATTAGTATTTGTAAGGGTATTAACATTTGCCACATTAAGAAGGGAAATATTTACATTATTACCAGCTTTTTATAATTTTCTTTTTCTACCATGAGAGAAGAAGAAAATGGAGACCCCCTTTACAATCCATCACTGTAGGATATGATAATGAATTCCTAGGATTCTACCAATAGAACACCCAGGATCTTTTTTGTCCATGTACAAGTTCTGAGTAATTTCTCATAACAGCCTCCTGTGAATAATCACCAAAGACAAATCTTCATCACAGAAAATTTAAGCATGATTGTTTATGTACTGGCATCCCCAGGTTTTCAAATCCATAACCGTACGCTTTGAAGGATTCCTTACTCAACTACTAAACCATAGTTTAGCAGATGAAATCCATTCACATCTCCTTGCGAGAAAAGGATGTTGATCTACTTCTCATGAAAATCCTGTGGAACAGCATGTGTCAGATCCCTATGAGTTGGGACTGACTTGTAGCAATTAGCAAAAACCACTAAATTGATAGACTTAACTCTTCTCTAGAACTTTTCATAACTAATCTTAGATTGGACCATTATTTGCTTCTCTGGATTAAGAAACTCCCTCTATAAGACTTTACCTTCACTAGTCATATAATTGGATGACTTTCTGTCTGCCCAACACTTGTAAAATTTGATGATTTTTCTGGCTTACCAGGAAATGACCTTTTCAATGTGATCATAAAGTCTGAGAACTGATTAGTCAGAAACTAGGTGTGTTTTTGTGGGAGGCATTTGTAGGCATTTGTTCTACATGACACCTTACTAGTTGCTTGTTATTCCTAATTAGATAAGAAATATTTCAGATAAGATACTTTAGACTTCAGGTTGACTACACAGTTCATCACATGCTAGTGAAAATAGAAGCCATTTCCTTTGTGTGTGTGTGTGTGTGTGTGTGTGTGTGTGTGTTTGTATCATCAAATCAGATATGACTGATACAGGAGAAGATTGTCCTTCCTTCTCCAGCAGAGCATCTGGTGGATTCGAACCACACATTTCTGTGATTGCAGTGCATTTTTTTTTGCCACTAGGCCACCAGAGCTCACCAGAATATGAAGAACAGTGTTCTATGTACTTTAGATTGAAATTGCCATTAAGTTGGACAATTTAGTAGAACTCTGAAGGTTGAACTGGTAAAGAATTTTATTCTAACAAAGGTGAATAATTCTGTTTTTTTAAAAATTAAAACTTATTGCCGTAATTTAGGGATTCATTCTTAGCTGATCCTCTGAGGGATTTGCAAAGGCTGTACATCTCAATGGAGGAGATTGCTCATCTTTCTACATGAGAGCTACTGATCGTTTCAGATTGCCTACTATTAGTTTGACAGTACAACTCCCTACCAACTAGGCCACTAATGTTCCCTTCTGCTTTTTTTTTAATTATTTTTTTTATTATTAAGTTTAATGAAAATTTACAGAGATTTTTGATTTCCATTCATTCATTGTTGCACTTTTCTCCCCTCCCCCCACCCCACCCTTCAAAAAGTGAAAGAAAAATTCTTTAATTGTTTTACAGTCCGTTCCCCCAGGTGCACTTCATTATGCAGCCTTCCCTAGAAGACTCATTCTTAATGAACTTGGGAAATTTGTTAACAAACCCAATCAAAGTACGAACACTTGGTCAAAGTTTCAAACATAGTCCAGGAATCTGTGAGGATTAGATGTTGTTCAGTTTAGGTGTACAAAATCAAATGTCAAATGCAGCTTAAATATAAGAAATAACACTCTTCCTTACATATCTGTCAAAAATTGGATATTTGAAACAGCATTAACAGCATCCAACCAAACACATTACTACAATTACATTTCCCTTATCACTCCTGTGTTATTCTTGTTTTGTTGAATTTTGGATCAGCAGTCTTTGTGAGTAATGCTGTTGGCATTCATTACATGTTGTTGTTATGTGCTGTCGAGTCGTTTCCGACTCATAGCGACCCTATGCACAACAGCCCTAA
>NW_006400123.1:773219-779701 GCF_000299155.1 Elephantulus edwardii
ACACTAATGAGCGAAGACCAGATGAGTTGTGGGAGGATGTCAAAGATATCATTCAGGAAGAGTGTATACGGTCATTACAAAGACAGAAGAGGAAGAAAAGACCAGAATGGATGTCAGAAGAAACTCTGAAACTTCATTACATGTAGACACTAAAAATCTGCATGTGAACATTAGCTTACACATTTATTCAATACTGAGACTGCAATTATTTTCATAAATCATCTCTATTCCTTTTGTAAAGCAATTCTTGAGTGGTGCAAATAGTGAATATTCCTCAACTACTAGCCAGAAGATTGAAAAACTTAAGATAGTTAAAGGCTAATGAATAACCGCAAGTATTTAGCAGTAGAGTTGCTAGCACACAACACAACACAACAACTCTGTGATATACAGGTATTCTTTCTCTCTTCTGTGTCATTTCTGTTTCCCCAGAAAGCCAAAAAAAAAACCCCCCAAAACAAAAACAAAAACCCCACCAAAAAACTAAGAAGACAGTGGATATGGCTGTGGTTTCCAAATTCAAGTTCATATACATGTGTTGTTGTTAAGTGCCATCAAGTCATAGGGGACTCATAGTGACCCTATGAACGAAAGACCTGTATAGTTGTGTAACTTTCATCCTTTCTCCAGGTTCTTAGGGTTTTCGGAGGCAAGCTTTTATGGAAGTAGATGCCACTCCTGCTTCTAAGCTTGTTTTAATCGGGGAGCTCCACCAAATAGTGTACACCATGGGACATTTGACACATCAGTGTCACAGTGTTCAGCTACACAGCAACCACGAGTTACCTCTGTACAGCAAGTGGACAGACCAGGGCTATATGACTTAGAAGAATGTTTGACTAAAACCAGGCCTGAGGGCTGAGGATTAAAGTCACCCACCTTTGGCTTGGTAGCATCCCTTTCTGTTCACTAGGCCAACTGATCTCTCTATACTGTTTCAAAACTATATAAACATATAGTATTGAAATAAAATAAACTCAGGGCATACAATCTACACCCATAGTAGCAGCAGTCAAGAAATCCAAAGATGTGTTACATCGAGAAAATATGTTGTCCTAGATCTCTCCAAAGTGTCAAGGGGATGCTTTCCAAAAGATGTTCAGGGGCCTCTTCAAGTAAAAAACTAGAAAGTTCTGACTTGGGAATAACAAGAAAGACACCAGTACCAAGTGAGAGCAAGAGAAAGAAACTGAGGTTTGTTAGACGTTGCTAATGATAGATTATGAATGGGTCAGGACAGACTGACTTCATTTTTATCTTACAAAAGGGTTTATATATCTTTTGTTAGCAGGGAGTGGGATTTAAACAGCTGGTGGTGCATTCCTTCTAATGGATATGGTAATGTTGGCCATCTCCTTTATGTTTTCCTTGAGTCTGTTGTCTTGCCACATTCCTTGAGAGTCTGTTTTTGTTGTCATACAGCCTCATTCCTTGAGGGTTGGTTTCTATTGTTTGATTGCCACAGTCTTTGTCAAAACCAGTTCTGATTGATCTGTCCTTTGCCATTCCCTGTCAGAAGTGCTAAAAAAAAAGCAAGATCATGGATGTAATTTTAAAGGCCCTGTCCCAAGCTGTGGTATTTTCAGTTGCTTCCTAAGCATGTGAAAGTGAGATAATTAATAAAAAAGGTCATTGATACCTTAGAATTGCCTTAGAAGTGCCTTTGAATTGGGATGTAAATTCACAACTCAAGACTACTCAATGTCCGTGGACTGCCAAAAGATTAAACCAGTCTATTTTAGAGGAAGTGCAGCCAGGGTGCTCCTTGGAGGCAAAGGTGGTGGGAATTCTTCTCACATTCTTGAGGTGTGTTGTGAGGAGGAGCCAGTCTTTGTAAAAGGACATCATGCTGGGAAAAGTGGAAGGTCAGCAAAAGACAGGAAGACTCTCAACAGGGTAAATTAACACAGTGACCACAATAGTATGCTTGAGCATGGCAGACTTTGAAGATGGTCCATATAAGGCAAGGTTCAGATATGTTACTCATAAGGTCTCTGAGTCATAGTTGACTGGACAGCACTTGACAACATGATGGGATGAAAAAGTTAAACTGTAAAGCAAGTGACCTTATTATTGTTGTTGTTGTTGTTGTTGTTGTTATGTGCCGTCGAGTCGTTTCCGACTCATAGCGACCCTATGCACAGCAGCCCTAAACCCTGCTCTATCCTGCGCCAAGCGCACCGCCTCTGACACACCCATCCCAATTACCCCAGTCACCGAATCAATCCATCTCATAGAGGGTCTTCCCCTCCTGCGCCGTCCCTCCACCCTCCCAAGCATGATGTCCCTCTCCAAGGACCCGTCCCTCCTGGCAACATGTCCAAAGTATGTCAGAACAGGAAAATAATAAAATATGTGCACTTGTGACTTGTTGTAATGTGTACATGTTTTCACCTATTCTGATTGAATATTGATCACAAGTTTAAGGAAATTATGAAAATTACTTAAATACCTAAATAAATCACTGGTATACTGTCTGAAATATGCAAAAATAAGAAAATTAAATCTAGGCTATATGACTTTGATTAAGTTTCAATTTTAATAGCTTCCAAAGATTTACATAGCTCACCTATCTCAAGCAGTATCTGTCTGTGTAATTAATTAGGATGATTTCTGTTCCAAGGAACAAAATTTTGTTGTGGCTTAGATATTGTTAGGTGCTCTCAAAGTGAGGACGATTCATACTGACCCTGCAAGCAACAGATCTGAACCCTGTTAGATCCTGTGTCATCATTGTCTTTGCTGACACACTTGAAGATTGCAGTCCATCTGGTTGACGGTTTTTTCTCTCCCTCCGTCAGTCTCTACCTTTCCAAACAGAATATCCCTCTCCAAGGAATCGCCTCTTGCAGCAACATAGCCAAAGTATATTAAGTTGAAGCTTTGTCATCTTTGCCTCCTAGGAGCTTCTTTCTAGCTGTATTTTCTCCAAGACATAGCTATTTCTTCTGTTGGCACTCAGTGGATGGATATTCAGTACTCTTCTCCAATATAACAACTGAAATTTTTCTTCTGCCATCCTTTTCCATTTTCCAGCTCTCAGAATGACAAGTGATTGAAAAGACCTTAGCCTGAAACAGGTGCACCTTATTCTTCAAACTGACATCATTGCTCATCAGTAATTCGGAGAAGTCCCTGACAGCTAACTTGTCCAATACACTAATGTCTCCTGATCTCCTGGCTTCTGATACAAAGGGTGTTGATTGTAGATTCAAGTAAGATGAAATCAATGACAATTTCAATCTTTTTCCCATCTATCATGATGTTGCTTATTAGTCTCTAGTGGTGAGGATATTTGTCTTCTTGATGTTGAGATGCATTCCATATTTAAGGTTTTGGTCTTTGATCTTCTGCAGCAAGCTTTTCAAGGCCTCCTCACTTTCAGCAGGTAAAGTTGTGCCATCTGCATAATGCAGTTTGTTGATTAGTCTTCTTCTGATCTTGAGCCTACATTCTTTATTTACTTAGCATACAGATTGAGAAGGTATGGAGAAATGCTACAACCCTGACACACACCTTTCCTAATTTTAAGCCATTTTTTCCTTCCTCTGTGGACAGCAGCTTCTTGACCTAAGTATATGTGTTGGTGTTGTTTAGATGTTGTATGAGCATAATGAAGTGTCTTTTAATTCCCATTCTTCTCAGAGTTAGCCTTTGTTAGTTATAGTTCACATAGTCAAATGCCTTTGTGTAGTTATTAAAACACAAATAGACATTATTCTTGTATTCTCTGCTCTCAGCCAGCCAGGATTCACCTGCCATCAGCAGTGATATCTCTGGTACCACAGCCTTTGCTAGACCCAGCTTGGACTTTAAATAATTCTCTGTTAATATACTGTTTCAGCCATTTTTTAAAAACAAATTTAAGTCCTGTGTTGCAATATTGAAAGACACTATGGACAATATGTTGAATGACCCAGAACGCATAAAAAAGGAGAGCATACACAGAGTCACTGTACCAGATATAATTGATTTTTTTTTCTTTTGCTTGCATGTGATGTTAATGATGTTGTAGTTGATTGCCTTTGAGTAGAGCGCAACTCATAGTGACACTATGAACAAAAGGCCTGAGGCCCCTATACAACTATCAACATTTATCAAAGTTCCTAGAGTTTCTGGAGGCATGTTATTTAGGAAGTGGATGCCACTTGCAGTTGTAAAATGGGAAATGAAAAGCATTAAGATACACATTCTAGACATTAGTGAACTGAGATGGACTGGTCTGAGCCACTCTGAATCAGTTAATTGTATAATCTACTATGAAAAACTGAGACAAAATGATGCTGCATTCATAATAATAATAATTTCAAGTGCTTATGTAAAACCTATACTTGGACCAGGAGACAGTTGTCAGAATAGAGCAAGGAAACACTGCATAGTTCAAAATAGGGAAGGATGTGCGCCAAGGATGTGTCCTCTCTCCTTATCTTTTCAATCTGTATTCAGAACAGATTATCTCGGAGGCTCGGCTCTATGAGGAGAGATGTGGCATCAGAGTTGGAGGTAGACTCATCAACAATTTTCATTATGCAGATGACACAACCCTGCTTGCTGAAACTGAGGAAGACTTGAAGTGCTTGTTGCAGAAGGTCAAGTACTGAAGTCTTCAATATGAATTGAAACTCAACATCAAGAAAACAAAGATTCTCACCACTGGGCTGATTGGCAGTATCATGATAGATGGTGAAGAAATTGATGTTGATAGCTTTAGTTTGCATGACTTTATAATCAACACTGTTGGTACTAGCAGCCAGGAAATTAGAAGACAAATTACATTGAGAAAGTCTGCTGTCAGAGACCTCTCCAAAGTACTGAAGAGCAATGATGTCAGTCTGGAGACTGAGGTGCACCTGATCCGGCTATGGTCTTTTCAGTTACTTGCAGTGCATCAGAGAACTGGACAATGACTAGGGAAGATAGAAGGAGAGTTGAAGTCTTTTAGCTTTGGTGCTGGAGAAGAGTATTAAATATACCATGGACTGCTAGGAGGACAAACAAATTCATCCTAAAGAGGGTAAAGCAAGCCTGCTCTTTGGGGACAAGGATTCTGACGCTCTGTCTGACGTACTTTGGTCATGTTGCAAGGCGGAATCACTCCTTGGAGAGGGACGTCATGCTTGGGAGGGTGGAGGGACAGCACAGGAGAGGTAGATGCTCAATGAGATGGATTGATTCAGTGCCTTTGATTGATTGGCAAGGGATAGAGCAGTGTTAAGGGCTGCTGTACCATAGGGTCTCTATGAGCCTCAGGCAACTCAACGGCACATAACAACAACAACAACATGTTAAAGTTCAGTGTTGGGAATGATAAAATACTCTAGATCTGTTAATACCACTATTATTCAGATATATGCTCCAGCAACTAAAGTCAAAGAGAAGAAGATTTAGGATTCTGTCAATTTTTATGATCCTCAAGTGACCAAGTATGCAATAAAAATTCATTTATAATTCTTGGTGACGGGGATGCAAAAGTTGTACACAATGAGGAAGGAATGATATTTAGTATGGCCTTGGTGACAGAAATGAAGCTGGATATAGAATGATTATGTTTGAAAGTTCAATGATGTATTCATTGCAATACTTTTTAAAAAATATCTACAAAGGTCCATTTTACACATGGCCCTCATCAGTAGACTACAGAGGAATCAGATTGACAACATTGAGGAAAGAATCATTAGAGAAGCTCAGTTTCAGCAGTTAAAACCAGACCACATGCTAACTGTGGAACAAACCATCATTTTCAAGCTGAAAGAACTGAAAAACAAATGTAAGCCTCAGGTTGCAATATTGAAATATACTATAGACTATATATTAAACGACCCAGAAAGCATCAAAAAAGAATGGAGAGAATACACAAAGTCACTGTACCAGAAATAATAGATTAACAATGAAAAAATTCCAGAAAGTTCCATATGAACAGTAGGCAGTGGTAATAAAAGGGAAAATGAATAGTACATTGAAGACATTGGGAAAAAAAAAGCCCCAGGAATGAGTAGAATACAGGTTGACCTGTTTTAGTTAACACATACACTCACCAATCTACACCAGGAAATTTGGAGGACGGCTGTCTGGCCAACAGATTGGAAGAGGTCTATATTTGTTCCTCTTCCCAAGAAGGGTGATCCAACTGAATGTGGAACTTATCAAACAATATCATTGATACCTTCAAAAGTGGCTGGAACAGTACATAGATAGGGAATTACCAGAAGTTCAAGCAGGATTTAGAAGAGGCTGTGACATCAGGGTTATTATTGCTGATGTCAGATGGTTCCTGGCTGAAAGTAAGGAATACCAGAAGAATGACTGTGTGGATCATGACACGTTGTTGCTGAAATTGAGAAGAATGGGAATCCCAGGCACAATCAAGTGCTCTTGAGGAACCTATATCTGGATGAGAAATAACATATGAGCAAGAGCCTATGGTGATGAAGGAAGAAGTTCAAGCTGCTTTGAAGGAAATAGCAAAAAATAAGGCCCCAGGA
>NW_006400123.1:781096-785137 GCF_000299155.1 Elephantulus edwardii
TTAGGGCTGTTGTGCATAGGGTCGCTATGAGTCGAAAACGACTCGACGGCACATAACAACAACAACAACTATATCTGGATGCAGAGGCCTTTGTGCAAACAGTGCAGGGGAGCACTACATCGTTTGGAATTGGGAAGGGAGTGTGCATCAGGATTTTATTAAGCAAATTTTCTGAGAAGCTGAACTCTATGAAGGGGAATGTTGCATCCAGATTGGAAGGAGACTTATCAATAACCTGCATTATGCAAATGATACAACCTTGCTTGCCGGAAGTGGGGAGAACTTGAAGCACTTATTGCAGAATATCAAGGGATGCAGGCTTCAGTATGGATTATATTTCAGTATCAAGGAAACTAAGATTCTTACCACTGGACCAACAGGCAGTATCGTGATGAATGGAGAGGAGATTCAAACTGTCAACAGCTTCATCTTCCTTGTATCCACGATTAACACCCTTGATACCAGCAGTCAGGAAATAAGGAGACACACTGCCCTTGGAGAATCTGCAGTTAGGGAGTTTTCTCAATTTTTGAGGAGTAGTGATGTCAGTTTGAGGACTTAGGTGTGTGTCTGATTCAGGCCAAAGTCTTTCTGATTACTAACTATGCATCTGACCACTGGACAATGAATAAGGATGACAGAAAAGAATTGATGTCTTTTTTGGAATATTATAAGTGTTTGGAAATATAAAATGTGACCTTAGTGGTAATTGAGCTATGGTGTTGGAGCCAAGAGAGTGAGTAGATAGGTATCGGAGAGGGTCCAGCTGGAGTGCTCTTTGGAGGCAAGAATGATGAGGCTTTGTCTCACATACTTTGGACATATTGCTAGGAGGGGCTATTCCTTGGAGAAGGACATGATGTTGCAAAGAGTGTAGGGTCGGTGAAGAAGAGGAGGACTCTCAACCAGGTGTATTGACAGGATCACCACTGCAAAGGGCTCTTGTGTATCAGGAAGTGTGAGGATGGCGCAGGACAGGACTGGGTTCAGATCTTTGTTCATAGGGTCGCTATGAGTCATACTCGACTGGACAGCACCTAAGAACAACACCAAATTAAAATTGAAGCAGAAAAAAAATGAAAACAAGGCCAGAATAACCAAAGTACAACATTGAGTGTATCTCACCTGCATTTAAGAAATTATCTCAGAATAGGTTTGAGCCATTAAACACTACTGATCAAAGAACAGATGAGTTCATATAAAATTAACTAATAAAAATGAATATTATTTATAAATGAAATAATATAAATCAAAGATATTATTCATGAAGAAAGTAAAAAGGTCATTATAAAGGCAAAGGAAGAAGACCAAAAGGATGACAGAGATTCAGAAAATTGCACTAGAGCATTGAGAAGCCGAAGCAAAGTGGAAAAACTTAGAAGTAAATGCAAATCAAGTAGTGAAAGAAAATCTATTTGTTCCTTGGAAAGAAAGTAGTTGGTAAGTGAGATTCAAGTTGAGACTATCAAAAAACTATGTCTCTATTTCTGAAATTTCCTGTGGAAGAAGTTGGTTTTATAGCTGCTTGTTAGTTGTTTTCCCTCTTAGACCATTCCCCCCCTCCCCCCCCCATATACCATTGCTTCACAGACTTTCTTATTGGCTGATTTTCAGAAGTAGATTGCTAGAATTTTCTTTGTTAATATTATTTAGCTTCTTAGCAACAAGGAAGCTTTCACTTACAGACAGTGGTGGCTGAGCTTGAGGTGCATTGTCTGAGAATCAAATTCTGGTTTCCTGCATAGAAAGCACAATTCTACCACTAAACCACCACTATTACTGAAAGTAGGTTATTATCAGCAGAAATTAGAGTTCTGGATTTCTTTGTTCTTTCAGGAGGGTCTTTTGTCTGCTCTCAAAACCATTAAGTAAAAGTCCCAAATTTTGCTCAAATGAACCACCCTTGAGGCCAAAGTGCTCACGAACATAGACTTAAGATATATTCCTTTGCTGCCATAGAAAATGGTGTTTGTTACTCTGATAGACTCATTGACTCACACAGTTTTCCTGGCCTATTTGGCAAAGGGAGTCCCCTGTGCAAACCTGGGATTTACCATGTACACAGCAGCTGAGAGAATGGAATACATGTTGAGGAGGCCTTACAGATTCCCCTTAAAGACTTCTTTTGCTTTATTACCTTTTTTTTTTTTGAGAGAGGCAAAGGTTAGGGTGTTGTGAAAATTATTCGTCATGTTCTTTCATTATGCATGCTATTTTCTTCCACACGAAGTTTTCCACACATCTTTCTTGAGAGTCCCCAGAAGTAGATGCTATTTCACAAAATTAATTTGCTCAGTATGTTAAAGATCTATCACTTTTTTCTCTTTTAGGTTATGTACCCATTTCCATGTGCAAAGTAATAGTGAAGAATGGTAGAGTTAGAAGATCAAAGGATTTATAAATTTTTAAGTAAACAAGCATTCCATAAATAGAGAATCGTGACTGTATATTAGATATAGGATAAATACTAAAGATAAGAATTAGGTGTGTTAGTTCTTTATGATTTTTAGTGGGGGGGAAAGATGTTGCTGAGTTAATAAATGTATAATTACAAACTGGAACTGCAGTATAGTAAGATTTGATAAAATTGAAAAGATTAATCTGAAATTTTTTCTGAGATGGTCACAGTTTTTGCAGCTGCAGGATAAGAATGAGTTAATCAGGCAGAAGGGGGTGGGAGGAAAGCACAGGCAGAGGGAACAAGGTGTTCAAGAACTGAAAGGCCTTGTCTGAATCAGAGTGGGTGTGATATGACATCTTCCTGTGGTTTTGGTTTGAATTTGGGAATCCCAAAACACTTAACTGTGCTCATGTTGTTGTTGTGAGGTGCCATCAAGTCCAGTACACATCATATTGACCCTATGAACAATTGATCTGAGCCCTTTTTTGTCTTATTCCCGCCTTACCATCTCTGATCCACTTGAACCCATTGCTGCTGTCACTGTGGCCTGGTTATGGTCTTCCTCTCCTTCACCATCTTTCCGCTTTCCCAAGCATGATGCTCCTCTCCAAGGAATAGCCTCTCCTAGCAATGTGCTCAGAATATGTCAGGTTAAGTTTTATCATCTTTGCCTCTGAGGAACACTCTGGCTTCACTTTCTCCACGACATATCTGTTTGTTCTTTTGACAGTCTGTGTGGTATTTAGTACTCTTCCTTAACACCATAATTCGATGGCATTAATTCTTCTGTCATTCGTTTTCTTGTCCAGTTCTCAGCAGAATAATAAGTGATTGAAAAGAGCATGTCCAGAATCACATGTACCTTAGTCTTCAGAGTGCTATCATTGCTCCTAAATAATTTGGAGAGTTTAATGATGGCAGACTTTTCCAATGCTACATATTTTCTGGTCTCCTCATTTCTAGTACCAAGTATATTTATTGCAGAGCCAAGAGAGATAAAGTCATTGACTGTGTCAATATTTTCTCCATCTATTTTGATGTTGCGTATTGGTCCAGTGATGAGAATTTTTGTTTTCTTGACCTTGAGATGCAATCCGTATTGAACACTATAGTTTTTGATCTTCTGCAGAAAGCCCCTCAAATCAGCAAGCAAGGTTGTGTCATCTTTTTGGGCCCTGAAACAGACTCCCCAACATGCTGCAGTGACAAGCCAATTTCCCAGGGGTTCTACATTCATGAGATACATTAAATATTTTCTCTTCTTTCATTTTTGGGCCTGGTGCTTTGTGGCACTCGGGCCATGGACTAAGAACTGCACTACAGATAAAACTGAGGCACCCTCTGGGCTACAGTTCTGCCATTTGGGACCCCATCCTTCTGCACCATCAAGGGCTTCAGCTGGGGTCAGGGAAGACTGTCCTCTACGGTGATGTTTGTGTATCTCTTTATTTTTACAATCTCACCCCAGTAAGAATAGCAAAGTATAACAGAACAGCAAGCAACAAATGCTGGCGAGGATGTGGAGAAACTGGAACTCTTATTCACTGTTGGTGGGAGTGTAAGATGGTGCAACCATTGTGGAAGGCGGTGTGGCGCTTTCTCAAAAAATTGCAAATAGAGATACCATTTGACCCAGCAAT
>NW_006400123.1:787752-788537 GCF_000299155.1 Elephantulus edwardii
CTTTTGTGACTGAGATACTTCACTCAGCATAATGTCCTCCAGGGTCACCCATTTTGAATAATATTGCATGAGTTCCTTGTTTTTCAATGCAGCATTGTATTCCGTTGTGTGAATATACCACAGCTTCTCTATCCATTCGTTTGTTGATGGGCACTTAGGTTGTTTCCAGCTCCTTGCTATTTGTGAACAAAGCCGCAATAAACATGGGTGTGCATATAACTGCTTGG
This sequence comes from Elephantulus edwardii, assembly GCF_000299155.1. Taxonomy (NCBI): domain Eukaryota; kingdom Metazoa; phylum Chordata; class Mammalia; order Macroscelidea; family Macroscelididae; genus Elephantulus; species Elephantulus edwardii. Next base: position 787,980 of record NW_006400123.1, read on the forward strand.
ATGTCGGTTATGATCTCTTTGGGGTATATTCCCAGTAGTGGAATTGCTGGGTCAAATAGTATCTCTATTTGTAACTTTTTGAGAAGGTGCCATACTGCCTTCCAGTGGTTGCACCATTTTACACTCCCATCAACAGTGAATAAGGGTTCCAGTTTCTCCACAATCTCACCAGCATTTATTGCTTGCTGTTCCGTTAAATTTTGCTGTTCTGACGGGGGTGAGATGATATCTGTCCTCATTAGTATAGTGGTGAGTATCCCCACCTGTCACACGGGAGACTGGGGTTCGATTCCCCGGCGGGGAGGTCCATAAATCTAAATCCCTAGATCTAAGAGAGATGCAAATTAAAACAACTATGAGATACCACCTTATTGTTTCTTATAGTAGTGTTTTATATATAAAGATCTTTTGTGTCTCTAGTTACGTTTATTAATAATTAGATCAATTTTTGGTTGGCTATGTCAAAGGTATCATCCAGGAAGAGTGCAAACGGTCATTACAAAGACAGAAGAGGAAGAAAAGACCAAAATCGATGTCAGAAGAGACTCTGAAGATTGC
>NW_006400123.1:790137-793881 GCF_000299155.1 Elephantulus edwardii
GCAGGAGGGGAAGACCCTCTATGAGATGGATTGATTCGGTGACTGGGGTAATCGGGATGGGTGTGTCAGAGGCAGTGCGGTTGGCGCAGGATAGAGCACGGTTTAGGGCTGTTGTGCATAGGGTTGCTATGAGTCGAAAACGACTCGACGGCACATAACAACAACACCACCATTCTAAATTATATTGATTTCCTAGTTTCCTTCTCTGTGTTTTGTTACTGTAGAAGAATCCCACTGATGTTTATTGATCTTGTATCTTGCTATTCTATTGAATTTATCCATGAGCTCTAATAGATTTTTGTTGAGCCCTTGGGACTGTCTCTGTAGTTTATTATATCATCTCCATATAATGACAATTCTATTACCGCTTTGCCAAATTGGATGTCTCTTATTTTTTTCTCTTGTCCAATTCCCTTAGCAAGTACTTTTAATACAATATTGAATAAGAGAGGTGAAAATCTGCATCCTTCTTTGGTCCCTATTTACAAGAGCAATCCTTTTTTGGTCTTTTCTTCCTTGAGAATGAGATTGTCTCTTGGTTTTTTATATATATATTTTCACCATGTTGCAGAAATTTTCTTCTATTCCTATTTTGCTGGGTTTTTTTAATTGGGAAGGGATGAGGATTTTGTTGAATGCCTTTGCTGTATCAATTGATAGGATCATGTGATTCTTGTTTTATGCTTTGTTAATGTGCTTGCTTTTCTTATGTTTTCTTACATAAAATTCCATTTAGTTTAATGTACAGTTGAAATCTAGGCTAGGGCTAAGGATTTTTGCATCTATATTAATGAGAATTATTGGTCTGTTGTTTTTTGTTAATAGATTTTCCTGGTTTGGGTATTATGGTTATGCTTGCTTTAGAATGACTCTGGGAGTATGCTTTCTTTTTCCATTTTTTAAAAACAATTCAAGTAGAAAGTGTAATAGTTCTCCTTGGAGTGTTTGGTAGAATTCAGCTGTGAAACCATCTGGGTCAGGATTTTTTTTTAGGGGGCAGTTTTTTTATACCCTGTTCAATTTCTTCTTTTGTGATGGGGTATGTTTAAGTGTTCTACATATGTTTGTGTCAATCTCAGTAGGGAGTGAATTTCAAGGAATTTGTCCATTTCCTTTTGGTTTCAAATTTGAGTATAACTTTTCATAATATTCTGATATTGTGGATTTAATTTCATCAGATTCTATTATAATTATCACTACTTACTAAAATTATTTGTCTTTTGCTTTGTTAAGTTTGCCAATGTTTTACCAATTTTATTGACCCTTTTGAAGAACCAGTTCTGGTCTTATTGATGGTTTCAATTGTATTTCTGTTTTTTATCATTGATTTCTGCTCTTTTGCTTATAATTTCCTTTCTTTTAGAGTCAGTAGATTATTCACTTTGGTGTAGATGTTGAGTTAGATCATCAATTTTGCTTCTTTCTTTTTTATATGTTTACTTAATTGATATGAACTGTCTCTCTGAGGATTGCATTAGCTGTATCTCAGAGGTTTTGGTGTGGTGTATTTCTGAATCATTTATTTAGAGGAACTTTTTATTTCCTTTTTTATTTCTTCTATAATCAAAATTTGTTTTAGCAGGATGTTATTTAGCTTCTTTGTGGGTGATTTTATAAGCTTTACCAGCGTGTCATTAATATCTAGTTTTATGACACTGCAGTCTGAGAAGACATTTGCATTATTTCAATGTTTTTTAATTTGTTGAGACTTCCTTTGTGTCCTAATATGTGATTGGTTCTGGAGAATGTACTATAAGCACTTAAGTGGAAAGTAAATTACATTTAGTTGGGTGTTGTAATCTGAATACATTCGTACGGTTGAGGTGGCTGATTGTATAGTTTAGGTCTTCTGCATCTTCGTTAATTTCTTTTGAGTTGACCCATCCTTTGGTGAGAGTAGTGTGTTAAAGTCTCCTATCCCTTTTGTAGTGCTGTTTCTTTCTTCAAGTCTGTTATCTGTTGCTTTATGTATCTTGCGGATCTATTTTTGGTATGTATATGCTGACCAAGGTTGTGTTTTCTTAGTATACTGTTTGTATAGTGCCCTTCCTTGTTTTTATGATGGCTTTCATCCTAAAGTGTATTTTATTAGAGATTGATATTGCCACTCTTACTCTTTTGTGGATATCATTTGTTTGGTATATTTCTCACCTACTATTTTTATTTTCAGTTTATCTTTTTCCTGGATTCTTAGATTTATCTCTTGTAGGCAACATACTGATGGGCTTTGTTTTTGTATGCATTCTCCTTTTTTTTTCTTCTCTTTAATTTTTTTTTTCTTTAATTGGTACATGTTACCCATTCACATTAAATGTGATAATTAACAGGTCAGGTTTAATCACTACCTCTTTGTTGTGTTTCTTTATCTGTTATTTCTGATTTCTGTGGTCTGTCCACTTTCCTTTGGTGTCTCTATGTGAAGGACTTCCCTTAGAATTTCCTGTAGAGTTATTCTTGTTTTCACAAATTCCTTAAAGTCCTGATTTTTATCAAATAACTTCATTTCTCCTTTGTATTTCATGGGCACCTTTACTGGGTACAGGATCGTTGACTGGCAGTTATTTTCTTTCAGCCTTCTGTATAGGGCATTTCATTATTTTTTTAAATTTTTTTAATTATTTATTTATACCATCATTCATTTTTTAAATTTTTATATTATCTTTATTTCCATACACATATGTGTATATTGTGTTTCACACTTTCCTTTGTTCATATTACATTTCATACAATGATTCCCATACATTGTGTTTTATAAAATTAATCCCAATTGAACTATCCTCACCATTATTCCAGCTTTTCAGATCCCCACTGTATCTTTCCAATTGATGCCATCATTCAATTCACTTTTATACAGAAATCAGAACTTAATCTATTGGTTCTCCTTTGGAAGTGACTGTTTTTCCTTCACTGCTTTTAGCATTTCATATTTATCTTTAATTTTGATGAATTTAACTTTTATTTTATTGATGTTCTCTCTTTGGGGTTTAGTCTTCTTGGAACTCACTGAGCTTGTTGAATGTGGATTTCCTCATTCTCCATAATGCCTGTATAGTTTGATTCTAGTAACTCTTCCACAGTTTTCTAAGTGCCTTCCCTGTCTCCTTTGTGTTCTGGAATTCCGATCATTAAGTATTGTTTTCTTTTGATATTAATCGCACAAGATTATAATTTTTATTTTCTGGCCATCTCTAATTTTTCTTCAAGTGTGTTCTCATTGAGACTCTTGTCTTCCATTTCACTCACTCTCCAGTCATCCCTTCTGTTCTGAATTTTTGTTCCTTTAGCATCTTGAATACTTTTCTATTTCAGCCTTGATATTCTGGATTGCACTTTCATGTATTTTTGTTATTTCCAGTACTATGTTGGCTGTATTCTGTCTAACCTGTGATGATTTTTTAAGTTCTTGTATTTGTTTACCTTTAGATTAGATTCTTTGTTCCATCTTTGGCAATTTCTTTCGTTGTCGTTGTTCATGTTCCTCTTTGTCGATATATTTCTTTTGGTTCCTGTATCTGGAGTATACACTTTATGAGTTCTATTTTTTCTTCATCATTTACACTGTGTTTTGTAGCTGCTAATGTAAATATAAACATATACATATGTACATATACATACATTATACATATATGTACATATACATGCATACACGTATACACATATATACAAATACACATGTTGTTTGTTGTTGTTATGTGCCGTCGAGTAGTTTGCGACTCATAGCGACCCTATGTACAACAGCCCTAA
>NW_006400123.1:793981-799868 GCF_000299155.1 Elephantulus edwardii
GCATTGAAAAACAAGGATCTCATGCAATATTATTCAAAGTGGGTGACCCTGGAGGACATTATGCTGAGTGAAATATCTCAGTCACAAAGGGACACATACTGCATGGTGCCACTGTTGTAGAATGGGTCTGTCATCAGGGTGGGGGTATGACAGAAAAAACTGGATAAATTATGTATATTGTATTGAAAGAGATAAGGGAAAAAACAGATTAGAGGTGATATATGATTGAGTATTATGGTTAGCACAGGAATCCAGAATTAAGGTTGCATAGAGAAGTGTACTCGGGGTGGGGGGTGGGGGGAAGGGACGTGGGCATTGTATACTAATGAAGGAATTTTTTTTCTTTTTTTTTTCTTTTTTCTCTATTCTGAGGCGGAAGCGAGCTGGTGGGGAGGGGTGGGAAGGGAGAAAATTGTGGCAATGAATGAATGGAAATCCAAAACCTCTGTAAAAAATAAATAAATAAATAAATAAATAATTTATTTTAAAAAAAATACCAATCAGCCATTGTGTAGGGGGAATGATTTGCATGGTGACCTTGTGGTAAGAATTTGCACTGCAATCCCAAAGCTATGGGGTTTGAATCTGCCAGCTGCTTCATGGAGAAAGATGGACCTTCTCCTGTGTGATTACTGCTGCTGGACGGTCAATAATGGGTCAGTTCTTACTCTATGGCACACAACAGAAACAATTACTTTATAGCTTGAATATCTGTATCCTGACTTGTTTATTTGTCACTCTGTTATATTGGGGGAATGATCTGCATAATACTTTACAAATTACTTTATAGCTTCGATATCTGTATTGCTTGTCTGTCATTAATTAGTATAACACTTCTCTGTCAGTTTGTTGTACTGAGTTAACTTGTAAATACTCTGAAAGCTCTACCACTAGTTTCTCAGATACCAGAAGGGTCACCTGTGGTGGACAGGTTTCAGCAGAGCTACCAGATTTGACTGTATGAATCACAACAAATTGTGTCTAATCTTGAGGAGAATGGGAATCCCAGAATTGGGATTGTGCTTATGTGAAACTTAGACCAGGAGGCAGTACTCAGAACAGAGCAAGGAAACACTGTGTGGTTAAGGATCAGGAAAGGTGTGCATCAGGGATGCATCCTATCTCCATACCTTTTCAATCTATATGCAGAACAGATCATTCAGGAGGCTGGGCTTTATGAGGAAGAAGGTGGCATCAGGATTGAATCAATAACACGTTATGCAGATGACACAACCTTACTTGCTGAAAATGAGGAAGCACTTGCTACACAAGGTCAGAGATTATAGTTTTCAGTAAGAATTGAAGCTCCACATCAAGAAAAGAAAGATTCTCACCACTGAGCGATTGGTATCATCATGATAGCAGGAGAAGAGATTGAGGTTGTCAACAATTATAGCTTGCTCAGCTCCACAAAAAATACTCTTGGCACAGGCAGTTAGGAAACTAAAAGACCAGTTATACTGAGAAAATCTGCTGTCAGCAACCTCTCCAGAGTACTGAGAAGCAATGATGTCAGTCTAGAGACTAAGGTGCACTTGATCCAGGCCGTAGTCTTCACCATCACTTGCTAAGCGTTAGACAACTGGACAGTGACTAAGGAGAACAGAAGAAGAAAATGTACCTTTGAGCTGTGGTGCTGGAAAAGAATCTTGAACATACCAGGGACCACCAAGAAAACAACTAATTTTGTCTTGGAGAGGGTGAAAGTGAGTTTCTCGTTGGAGGCTAGGATTTTGAAGATCCATCTCACATACTTTGGGCACAAGACCAAGAGGGACTAATCCTTGGTGAAGGACATCATGCATGGCATGGTGGAGGGAAAACGCAAGAAAGGAATACTCTGGATGAGATCAGTTGATACAGTAACTGGGATAATGGAAGGATGTGTGTCAGAGTCAGTGAGACTGGCTCAGAACAAGACAGGCTTCAGAACTGTTGTGCGAAGGGTCATTATAAGTCACAGGTGACTTCATTGCACATAACATCAACAACAACCAGATTATGACAGATGAGGAAGACTCTCAACCAGATGGATTGGCACAGTGACTGCTGCATGAGATTGGCCCGGGATTGGGTAGAATTCAGATCTGTAGCTTATTGAGTTGCTGTAAGTTGTACTTGACTCAGTGACACCTGATAATGTTAAATATGTCCATGTGCTTCCTGGACATTTGTATTCCTTTGGTATTGTCTATTTGTGTCCTTTGCCTGTTTCTAAAGAATTGGACTTTTTGTTGTTTTGTTGGTGTTGTTATGTACCATTGAGTCAGAAGCAACTCATAGCTGACTCTTCAGTGGGTTTGCAGAGACAATAAATTGCATAGGGGGAGATTGCTCATCTTTCTCCCACGAAACAGCTGGTGAATTCAAATTGCTTGTCTCTGAGTTGTTAGCACCACTCCTTCACATTATGTGACCAGAATTGTCCTGTTAAGGTGTAGCGGTTCTTTATATATTTTGCATAGTAAATTTTTAAAGAATAAATATTTTTATTTTATATTGATTTACATACAAAATTTATGTGCATTGTGTTTCATCCATATACACTATGTTAATGCATTCTTTCATTGAAGCTGTGTTTCATAGGGTAATTCCTTTACATTGTTTTATAAAATTAATCATCATTGATATATGCCACAATCACCCTGTCTTATCAGGTCCCCAGTGGATCTTTTCTAATTCTTCCACTCTGTCTCTCTACTCACCAAACCCTGCAGACCCATGATTTTCCCCTTTCCTCACCATTAACCTCCCTATCCCATCCCTTCAGCTTTTGAACCCTTGTACACATCCTGTTAGTCATCCTTCTATCTTTACACTAATGGTCTTATATAGACTTAGTTGTCTGAGTTACTTCACTCATCATAATGCTCTCCAGCCTCTCCCATGTTATATATTATTTTTTTCAAATTGTTGCTCCTGGATTAATTCAGTGACTAGGGAGGTGGGGGTAGGCATGTCAGAGACAATAAGGTTGGCACAGGATAGAGCAGGGCTTAGGGCTGTTGTACATATGGTCGCTATAAATCTCAAGCAACTTGACAGCACATAATAACAACAGCAAGAAGTGCTGCATAGTATTTCATTGTGTGAGTATATCACAATTTCTAAATACATTTGTTGATGGACATTCATTTATTGATTTCCATTTTCTTTCTATTGTGAATAACACTGCTATGAACAAATTGTGCACAGATCTCCACTTGTGACTCGCTTTAATTTTCCCTATGGTATATTCCTATCAGTGGAATAACTGAGTCATACAAAATTTCTGTGTTCAGCTTTTTGAAGAAACAGCGAAGTTCCTTGAGAGTGCTTATGCCATTTTACAATCCCACCAACAATGTATGAGAGTTCCAAAGTCTCCATGTCCTCTCCAACATTTATTACTTGCTGTGCTGCTAAACTTTGCCACAGCTACTGGAGTGAGATGGTATCTCATTGTCGTTTTGATTTGCGTCTCTTATTCCAAGTGATTTTGAGCATTTCTTCATGTGTCTGTTGGCCATATGAATATCTTCCTCTGTGAAAAGTCCATTATTTTTTTTACCCTTTTTGTTATCAGATTACCAGTCTTCTTCTTGTGGAAGCCCTATAATATTCTGTAAACTTTCATTATGAGACCTTTATCTGAATATCATTGCCAATTTTTTCCCCAGTCAGATTTTCTAGACCATTGGAAGTATCTGATGCACACAGGGACTTACTCTTTATAAGATCCCATTCATTGATGTTACCATCTCCAACTTGTGAATATCTGGCTGTATTTACCAACCAATTTATACCATAGACTAGGCCTTCTAAGTTCTATTCTGATTTGTTTCTTATTAACGTTATGGTTTTGAGGTTTACCTCTCGGTATCTGATCCACCTTGAATTGGTTTCTGTGTTTACTGCTTCAGCTTTCTTCAGGTAGTTGTCCAGTTTTGCCAGCACCATTTGTTGAACAGGTTGTAATTTCCCCATTGGATAGTTTGTTTCATTGTTGAATACCATTTAACTGAAGATTGTTGTTGTTGTTGTTGTTGATTGCTGATGAGTCGATCACGACTCATAGTGACCATATGAACAAAAGACCTGAAGCCTGTTGATAACGATTCTTTTCTCAATAGTGACCATATGAACAAAAGACCTGAAGCCTGTTGATAACTATTCTTTTCTCAAAGTTCATAGTTTCCAGAGGCATTTTGTTTAGGAAGTGGATGCCACCCCCTGCTTCCAAACCTGTCTTAAACCAAACACTCTCTACCAAACACTGTCCACCATGGGTAACTGTTATGCTGTTTGAAACTCCAGTGGCACAAGGTTCAGCATCTCAGCAGCCCCGGGTTACATCAGTACAGCATATTGACAGAAGAGTGCTGTACCACTTAGAATGTTCCTCTAAAATATAATAACAACCAACTTTTAAATACAAAGGCCCTCCCTGAGGTCTTGTTGACTCTAAACAAAAAGCTTAAATAGAAACCAACTAATATAGTATGTCCTGGAAGCAGGAGCGGCATCCACTTCTGAAATGACTTGCCTCCAGAAATTCTATGTACGAACAGTGCTCAGGCCGTTCGTTCATAGGGTCGCTATGAGTCGGCTACGACTCGACGGCATCAAACAACAACAACAATATAGTATGTAGTTGTTATGTGTCTTTAAGTCACTAGCAACCCTATGTACTACAGCTCTGAACCCTTCCCTGCCCTGAGCCAGTCTCACTAATTTTGACACACCAACCTCCATTGCCCTGGCTACTGTATCAGTCCATCTCATCTGGTGTCATCCTCCCCTGCTCTGTCCCTCCACCCTTCCATGATGTCCTTTTCCAAGGACTGGTCTCTCCTGGCCACGGGTCCAAAGTATGTGAGATGGAGTTTCAAAATCCTAGCCTCCAAGGAGAGACTTGGGAACTGAAGGTTAGATGGGTTCATTTCTGGGTTCTCTATTCTGCCTCGTTGGTCTATGTGCTTGTCATAGTACCATGCTGTTTTGGTTCCTTTGGCCCTATAGAAGATTTTGAGATTAAAGTTTTCAAGAACTGGACTCTATGAAGAGAAATGTGACATTTGGATGGAGGGAGACCCATCAGTAACCTGTTTATCAAGGTGACACAACCTTGCTTGCTGAAAGAGGACATGAAGCACTTGTTACATAAGACAAAGGAATGCACATCGGTATGGATCACATTTCAGTGTCAAGAAAATGAAGATTGTTATCACCGGACTTATAGGCAACATCATGATGAGTGGAGAAGATTGAACCCGTCAACAATTTCATCTTACTTGGATCCACGATTTACACCCTTAGTACTAGTAATCAGGGAATAATGATACACATTGCACTGGGAAAATCTACGGTTAGGGACCTCTCCAAACTTTTGAGGACTAAGGTATGTGTGATTCAGGGCATGGTCTTTCCAGTCACTTGTTGTCAATTATGATGACAGAAGAAGAATTGATGCTTTTGAGCAGTAATATTGGAGAAGAGCACTCAGCATCCCATAGATGACCAAAAGAACAAACAACTATGTCTTGGAGAGGGTACAGCTGGAGTGCTTTTTGGAGACAAGATTGATGAGGCTTCACCTCATGTACTTTGGGCATGCTGCTAGGACGGGCTATTCCTTTGAGAAGGAATTAGTGGTTTGCTTATTCAGGGTCTCTTTCCTATCCACATAAACTTGCCCAGTTGCCTTTTCTAACTCTTTGAAATATGAGTTTCCCTTTTGGAAAAGTAAAAGACAAATTCTTTCATTGTTTTACAAACCCTTCCCCAGGTCCACTCCACCATGTAGCCTTCTTTCTAGACTCCTGTCATGACAAAAATACCTAATCACATATCCCTTTTAAACAGTTTTCTCCCTCATCTGTTTCAGTGCAGTATACATTATTGAACC
>NW_006400123.1:806323-829703 GCF_000299155.1 Elephantulus edwardii
CCAAAGGCACATGGTTCAAGGCCACCAGCTGCTCTGCAGGAGAAGGATGGGTAGTCTCCTCCACTGTGATTAGCTTGCCTCTGAAATTATGCTGAAGCGTCAGCTATGGGTCAGTTCTGACTCTGTGGAACACAACAACTTGTGTGTGTGTGTGTGTAATTGTTGTTATTCACTGTCTGTTGGTCATTCATTGGGTCTGCAGTGTGCTCTGCTATTTTAGGAGAATGATTACCTCCCAGCCTCCATATTTGAAGCTGCCTGGTACTTTCTTGATAGGTGAAGTTTTTCTAGGCTTGTTTGTCTTAGGCTGTTGCTATTTTGACTGAGTAGGTTGTTTACAGTTCTTTATGATGTTATGCATTAATTGCAGATTTAAAGCGTTCCATTTTATGGGAGTGAACAGTTTTCTATACCAGAAGTCTTTTCTGGTCCTCTCCTTTGAGAGCGTTTGTGTTTCCTAAAGGCTTCCACTCTTCTCTGGACTGTAGTGTAGCCCTACAAGAATCTTGCCTGAAGGCTGCAGCCTCTTCTTAAGTTTGTAGTTGTTCTTGGTGGACCACAGTGTGGCCCAAGACCAGCTACTCATGGCTTCTGCTCTCTTTATCCGAGAAGGGTTAAGAGGGGTTCCAGGACCTCTATGCAGCTGCCTTCTCAGGTTTCCAGAGTCCTGTTGGGAATTTCTTCTGCCTGTGTCTGCCTCTTCTAAAGTTTGAGATAGTCCTTGTTGAGCTGGTGCACAAGGCAGTAGAAGACTACCTTCTGCCTGGCTGCTGCCCTCTCTGTATCTGATATGTCTAGATAGTAAACTCTTGATCAATATGTGGTTGCCTCAAATATTTTCTTTCTCTGTAGGTTATCTTTTATGTACTTGATGCACACTCTTTTTTTTTTTTAAATGAAGTCTAATTTATCTTTTTAGTATTTTGTTACTTGTGCTTTTGGTGTTCTATCAGAAATTCTCCTAATACAACTATTAATGATTTTCAAGGAGTAGCAGACGGAGCTGGTGGATTCTTGGTAAAGAATTTCACTGCTAACCCAAAGTTATACAGTTCTAATCCACCTGCCGCTCAATGGGAGAAAAGTCAGCAGTCTCCTCCTGTGTGATTTATTGCCTCTGAAAATCTCCTGGAAGGCCAGCTATGAGTCTATCCACTTGATAGTAACAGTGGTCACTGTCTGTTATCCATACAGTCACTATGCCTCGACTCAATAATCTAAAACCAATTTTTCAATACTAAAAATAAAACATGCGCCTGTGCGTCAGTAATAAAAATTGGACTTGGGCTTTTGAAGTCCATCTTTGTTGAAAGATGGCTTACTTAAATGTCTAAGCATTTGACTGATGGTGAATTATTTAAACATTGACTTTGCACATTTAGCCACTTCTCTTTTTTAAAAAAATAATCCCCCAATACAAAATACCACTCCCTGCCATACACATTTTTTCTTGTTTCTTATCTTTCTGAAATACAACTAGTAAAATCAGAATAACTTTGAAAATAGAAACATACATCTTCCTGGCAAGGCTCTCTGTTGGAGCAGTAGTTAAACACTTGTCTGCTAATTGCTTTGTGGTTTAACCCCACCCAGTGGCTCCTGAAAAGATCTGGTAATCTATTTTAAAATTATTTGTATTGTTGTTAGGTGCTATTGAGCCAGTTCTAACTCTCAGTGACTCTGTGTATGGCAGAATAGAACACTACCTGGTCCTGCACCAGTCTTAAAAAATTGTAACTATGTTTATTTAAGCCCGTTGCTGTAGCCACAATAAATATTATGTCTTAGAAAATGTTATGGTGCTGCTTATTAACTGACCATAATATATGTTTCCTACCATCCGACGGCACATAACAACAAACACCATCCAAGTCACTCTTGATGATTTTTTCATATTTGTACAGTACATTATGGTGGTTCTTCCAAATATGTTCATAGTTGACATAGTTGGGGACATGTTGCTTTTTGTTTTACTCAGTTTCCCTTCTAGTCATTGACACATTGGAGATGGCTGAGAGTAAGAACACGGCCATTGGCATGCAAGGAAATAGTCAGCTCCACACTGAGGTGCTGGCTTGCACCCAAGCAGCAAAGTACCCCTGTGCTGAGGCAGGCACACTGTAGAAGTGATGGGTCAGGTTGACCAGCAGATGCTGGCTGGTGTGTGACCTTGCTGCCTTAAGCACTGAGGCCATGAAGCTCACACAAAGAACAGCACTTGGATTCCTCTTGTTTTCACAAAGAGGGTGGCATAAATAGGCTGTACATTTGTTTTTAATAAACCACTTGGCAGAATAAATTATATAGCATCTTCTCCAGCAGGGAAAAAACTGCACAGATGTGTTAGAGGATTTAAATGTTGATATTTACAAAATAATTGTCTTGTGATTATTGTTTTTATTAGATATTGATTATGGGGAAAGCACCAAATAGAAAATTGGAACATAGGAGTTGTAGGTGCAAAGTACCTCTCTTTTCAGTTTCTTCTAGAAAATAAAGAGGCCTAGGCGACGGATATCAAAGGTTTCGATGAGCTCTGAGAGTCTTCTGTAATTCTAGTTGGTAGTTGTGCTGTGTCATGTAGTCACGTTAACTATAATAAAAAAATGAGATGCTGGTGGAATTACTTTTGTCATCTGAATATCTGAGATGCATTTTAAATTGAGAAATTGTAAGCTCCTCGAGGGCGGGAACTGTACGTATTTTCTGTTATTGTCCTTTGCATTCAGTGTGGTGTACTTGACACATTGTAGGCAGTAAATGTTTATTGATAAAAAAAAAAGAAAGAAAATGATATGGTTATATTCTTTCCTGCACTGTTACTTTGAGTTGGAATGAACTGGAGAGCTTTGGGTTTGTCTTTGGTTTTAACTTAATGTTTAGTAGTGGTTGTTATTGTTATGTGCCACTGAGTTGCTTGTGACTCATAGCGACCCCATGTACAAGAGCCCTAAACCCTGCTCTATCCTGTGCCAGCCTTACTGTCTCTGCCACACCCATTCCCATTACCTCAATCACCAAATCGATCCATCTCATTGAGGGTTTCCTCTCCTGATTTCTCCTTCCACTCTCCAAAACACGATGTCCCTCTCCAAGGACTGATCCCGCCCTTCAACATGCCCAAAGTATGTCAGACGAAGCTTCAGAATCCTTGACTCCAGGGAGCAGCCTGGTTTCACCCTCTCCAGGACAAACCTCTTTGTTCTCCCAGCAGTCTATGGTATATTCAACACTCTTCTCGAGCACCACAGCTCAAAGGCATCAGTTGTTTTTCTGTCATCCCTAGTCACTTTGTAGCTCTCCAACACATAGCACGCAATTGCCTGATCAAGCGCACCTTAGTTTCCAGCCTGACATTGTTGCTCTTCAGCACTCTGGAGAGGTCCCTGGCAGCTGACTTTTCCAATGCAAACATATTTATCCTTTTATCTCTGTAACAGGTAATTTAAATTGTCCTACATCAAAAACTTAGTTGATTGGTGAGTAGATGTACTTTTGTGTGTGTATGTGTGTGTTTGTGTGTGTGTGCACCTTATTTTTTTGTTGAATGACATTAAAAGAAGACCTCATTACTCTTTCATTGCCAAATCCAAATGAAGAAGGACAGGGCAGGTAGTCTTGTAGAGTTGTTTTTTAAGGTCTTGATTAAACTATGCTTGTTTCTTGCAGCAAGTTCTTGCTCAGCATTTTTCATACCATTTTCTTTTTCTGTTTGAGAGAATTTGCAATTTCCTCATATATACTTTGAAAACTTTGATGGATAGTGTTCATTTCACTAGTAAAGTAGTAATAAACTTGAAATGCCAGCATTTTCTATGCAAATAACTGACTTATCCCTTTTGTCTTTGTAGCCACCAATAAAGACTGGTGGTGCCATGAAAAAAAAAAAGGAAGAAAATCATGTAAATGTACTGAAAGGACCCGATTTTCAGTGTTTGTGGTGATGTGTACCTACAGGATAAACAATTAAGTGGGGAAATTTTTTTTAGAAACATTTTTACCACATTCCCAATTGAATGGTATTCTGCCAAGGACTTGGCTTGGTATATCCTCAAATAATTGTGGAAGAAGATAGGATTTGTTGATTTATTTAGGATTTGTATGCAGATTCAGAAGTCATTATGCAAGGGCTTTTGTAATCTGAGGACGAAAGCATTGGTCTCACCCTTTATTTAGGAAGACAGTGTTCAGATGAGGGGGTACCTAGGAGAAGAAACATCTATCTATCTTAGAGTTGGAAAAGCTTGACTAGAATTTGTCCTTGAGATTGACTCTTAAAAGAGGAGTGGAGAGTGTTGCAGGAAAGGAAATCTGTATATTGGAGTAAATAATAATGATGCTATTAAGGAAGCAGCCAACTTGCAAACGAACATACACAATATAGTGTTTTTGCTAGGATGGAGGAATCTTTATTCTTAAAAGCCATTTTTCCCCCCTACTAGTTTTTGTGTTTTTTTTTCTTAATTCTAAAAGTCACATCTAACTGGGAGAGATGAGAGATAAGGATACATTTTATTGGAAGACAAGCTACAAGGATATTTTGCAATAAAATTGGTGGTCCTTGCTCTTTCAACTGCTGGGTGTAGTTGAAACATTTTGAGCTCAGGTTTCAGGAGTGCTGATCTTAGCTAGAAGAATAATGGCGTTATGAATGTTTTTAAGTTAGAAGTTAGATTAGAAGTAAAATAAAAGATTAGGTAGCAATTAAATATCGGAGAATTTCCATAAACTTTCTTTAGAAGCTCTTGAGTAAACAGTGGTTTTGATTTGCCATATTTCTCTCCTCTCTATATACCATTAATTAACTACCAGACACGATGCAAGACCCTTAGTTTATTCTAGAATGTGATTGGTTTTAGAAAGAAAGGAAAGTTGGAGGCAGTTTTTTTTTTCAGTATATATTTTAGGTAATAGAAATAATATACAAATTTTAGGTTTGATAATTGTCATTTTAGAACCAAACACAGCACTGACTCAGAATTCCTCATAGAGAATTTTCCTGTATCAGAATTCAGACTTCATTCCAGGTTTTCCTTCCTTCTCATGTTCACCTTCTTTTGTTTCTCCACAATATTTCTACTTTCTTTATAGTATTTATTATAAGAAGCTGTGCTGCAATCTTTTAGGCATGCAGGTCAAATCTGGCAGTAGCTCCATGGAGGAAGGATGGATAAACTCCTTCCATGAAATTAACTGCCTCTGAAAACCCGCTGGAGGGTCAGCTGTAAGTCCATTCCCACTTGAGGACACTTAACAGCAACAGTACATAGTTACATAATAACGGTAGTCTTAATTTTCTGTAATGTTGAATCATTTCTGTTTTTTTGACATTGGCACAGCTTCATCTCACATACTCTGTTTATGTTGTCACAGGAAAGAGGCATCATTCCCTCAAGAAAAACATTATGGTTGGTAAAGCAGAGGGTTTGTGAAAAAGAGAAAGACCCTCAGTGAGTTGGATTGGCACAGTGGCTGCAACAATGATCTTAAGGATAGCAATGATTGTGAAGGTGGCTCAGGATTAAGTTGTGTTTTGTTCTCTTGTGATAGGGGTACTGTGAGGCCTCTCTGACTCAGTGGCACCGAAACAGCAGCAACAACAACAACAACAACAACAACAACAACAACGTTAAATCCCCGTGAGTGGGAGTCAACTTGATGATAGTGAGTGGTGGATTAGCTTGCTTTGAGTTGGAACCAACTTGATGGCACCTAATAACAACATTAGGTCTTTTAGTTTAATCACCCGTGTCTGTTTGTACTAGATTGTTTCCCTAAGAACTCTCTAAGCCACAAACTGAAACTGATTAGGATTTTACAGCCCTGGTGATTTTCCTTCTGGTACACTACCAAGAAAATGCTTTAGCATGTAGACCTGATACATTATTTTGTAGGGCTTTGGTTTTCTCTTTTGCCTTTGAAAAATGAGATAATGGTTATGAATGAACATGGACAAATTGGATAATATCATGAGCATAATGCAAAAGTAGAATAAAGTCTTCAGTGTGAGCATTAGTATCTAGTAAATGTGATACTGTATTTTTAGCAAATTGAGTTCTCCAGAGAACATTCATTCAGGTAAAATTTCACTTCTGAAAATTTTAATTGCTTGTGCTGGAAGCTGACTAAAATTACTCAGCACCTGCTGCTGTGTGTCTGGCATTGTCCTAAGGGCCTTACACCTGTTAAGTCATTAAATCATCACAGCAGGCTTGTGAGGAAAGGTATGCTTTCTTCCATTTAACTGGAAAAAAAAGATTATAAAGCTGGACTTTTAAAAGTAACTTTTCTTAGGCTACCTAGAAATTAAGGCTCAGAGGAAGAATTTAATTTCTATCTTACTGTAATAAGATCACTAACTAAAGATAGACAAAGGAGTGGGTTAAGTCTTTAGATTTAGAAGTCAATTTAGGTGAAAAATGAAGCTAACCACTATTGGTTGAATTTATAAACTACTGGGGATTAATTCAGTTTGGTACTGAGTATGTATGATAATATGCCAGATTTTGCTCTGGCAAGGTAGTGTTATCAGATCAGAAAAGTTAGATTTTTCTTAGCCATTTTACTTTTATATAATGCAGTTCTACCCTAAAAGGAACAGAATCATGAGGAAAAAATTAATTAATAAGCATTTTCCTCTACTTGTTTGAGGCACCATGAATTCAGGACCTCTACCTTCCATTTGTTCCTGCATTCTGATTCTTTTTACATTCCATAGATACTTGCTCAGATTTTACTACTATAATTACCTGGATTCTTTCATTTTCTGTTTCTCTTAAGTATTACCTATTAATTTTTTTCTCAAAACACTGATTGTGCCTTTAAAATCTATCATGCTTCATGCTCCATATTTTCCATTGATAAATTATTCTAGAAAGAAATGACAGGGGTGAAAAACTGATTAATAATTTAAGGCTATCGATTGTAAAGACAGGGATATAAAGCTAAAGGTTCACATGAGGCAAATCTTTAAGTGACGAATTGGTTTGCATCTTGTTTATGCTGGAGGATACATGATTATAAATATGTGAGAAAGTGACAGGGAACAATATTGAGGTATTTCTGTGCCATCAAATCAACAATCTTAGCTAGTCCTATGAACAATAGATCTGAACCTTGTGCTATCTTCACAATTTCCAGCAGACTCAAGCCCGTTGTTACAGATACTGTGTCATTTCATCTTGTTGAGGTCTTCCTTTCTTTCTCTGACCTTCCACCTTTCCCAGTATGATGTCAGTTTTCAAGGACTGGCCAGTCCTGACAACAAGCCCCAAGTATGTGAGACAAAGTTCACCATTCTGGCCTCTGAGAAGAAATTTGGTTGCACTTCCTCAAAGAGAGACTAGTTCATTCTTCTTGCAGTCCATGGGATATTCATTCCCCTCCCCATTGACTACCCTTCTCCACTACCACATTTCAAAGGCATCCTTTCTTCTGTCTTCTTTCTGTCCAACTTTCTGATTAATAGGGAACAAATGAAAATAGCTTGAATCAGACACATCAAATCTTCAGACTGTTATTGTTGCTTTTTAGCACGTGGGGCAACATGTCTTTTGATTTCTTTTCTATGACTACTATGGATGTTGATTTTGGATCCAAGTGAAATGAAAGAATTGAAATTTCAATTTTTTTCTTAACCTGTTGTGACATCATATTGCTCCTCTAATTCATATTGAAGACTATAAGTACTTTAGGTCTTCTTCATTTTCACCAAAGAAGATTGTGTCATCTGCATAAGGCAGGTTGTTGATGAGTTTTTCTCCAATCTTTAATGCCATATTCTCCTTCTTAGGGTTCAACTTCTCGAATGATTTGCTCAGCATAATTGATTAGAGGAGGATGAAGAAAAGAACCATAATACATTCCCTTCCAGATTTTTAACCTTGCACTTTTCCCTTGTGTTGGACAAGTGCTTCTTTGTCTATGCATAGACACCATCAAGTGTTTTGGGATTATCATTCTTCCTAGTAGTAACCATAATTTGTTATGATCTTCACAGTCAAAACCTTTGCATAGCCAGTAAAACACAACTAAGCTCTGGTTTCATTCAGGATCCATGTGACATCACCCGCGATACCCTTTATATCACAGCCTTTCCTATATACAACTTGAGTTTCTAGTAGTTCCCTGTCAGTGTGCTGTTCCAGTTGTTTTTTTAATAATCTTCAGAAAGATTTTAATTACATATGATATGAACAGTTTTGTTTGATAATTTTCACACTCTATTGAATTTTTTAATGGATAGAAATGTGTATCTCTTTCAGTTATTTAGCCAAATAGCTGTCTTCCAAATTTCTTTGGATAGGGTAGTGAGCACTTTCAGGACTGCATCTGTTTGAGGAATTATATTCATTAATATTCCGTCAGTTACTAGGAACATTATATTTTTGCCAGTGTCTTCAGCAAAGCGTGAATGTCTTCCTTTATTACTTTTGATCATATGCTACTTTCTCAAATGCTTTATTGTTGATCAGTTGTGGTTTTTTGTTTTATTTTTCTTTCTACTGTGACTGCATGTATTTGTGCCATCTTCTTTTGATGCTTCCCACATCACTCAGGATATCGTCCATGGAATTCTTCCAGTATTACAACTCAGATCTTTAATTTATTCTTCAGTTCTTTCAATTTTAAAAAATACCAACTATGTGCTTCCTTTTTGGTTTTCAAACTCTAGCTCTTTATACATTGTATTATAACACTGCTCTGTCTTCTTGAGCTGTCTTCGAAATCTTCTGTTTAGCTCTCTTCATTGTATCTTTGTTTTGATCTATCTCCATTTTCATGCAAGTTTCAGAGTCTTTTCTACATAAGTGTTGGTCTTTCTTTCTTACTTTACTGCTTTTAAATGATCTTGTGTTTTCG
The DNA here is from genome assembly GCF_000299155.1 of Elephantulus edwardii. Taxonomy (NCBI): domain Eukaryota; kingdom Metazoa; phylum Chordata; class Mammalia; order Macroscelidea; family Macroscelididae; genus Elephantulus; species Elephantulus edwardii. The sequence goes on from NW_006400123.1 coordinate 815,186, forward strand.
TCATTGATAATATCCTTGATGTGCTCTCACAACTCTTCTGGTCTTTGGTTAGTGGTGTTCAATGCATCAGATCTTTTCTTAAGATTATTTTTAAAATCAGACTTGAAATACTATCCATACTTTATACCAATGTAAGGTTTTAGTAGGGGGAATCATGTGTGGCCTACATGAGCCTTCCTTATGCTATCTTTGCAGCATTTTGAGAATCGGTAATTATTTTAAAATAAAAAGTAAACCAAATCTTCTGCCATCCAGTTGATCACAACTCATAGTAAGCCTGTAGAAAAGAATAAAACTACTTCTTGAGATTTCCAGGTTTAATACATCTATTTGGAAGCATACTAGTTCATCTTTATCCTTATATTTGTTTATATTTAATATGAGCTCTTTTAAAGATGCCAGAACATTCTTTCTAGCAATCTAACCATCTGTTTAGTGTGTGTAGTATAGTAACATTTAATGTAATTATTAATACAATTGGTTTCAAGTGCAATTTACTCTTTGTTTTGTCTTTTCTGTTCCACTTTTTGTTCTAGCCTGCTTTTGTTTGGATTGAATATTCCAATATGTTTGTAAAATTACAATTTAGTTATTTTTCAGCATTAATATTTTTTTATTGTTCCCTAAATGTAATGCCTTATTTGTCTCAGAAACCTTTAATTTCTTTTTGTCATTTTTTATTTTTAGCAATTTAACTATACATACCATGGTGTGGTTTTTCAACATCATTCTGTTTGAGATTTCACAATTTTAATCATAACAGATGTTAAAAATTACTTTTGCATTATTTTCTGTCCTCTCTAAAATTGTAATTATATATGTAACTGCATACCTTTTTTGTATATTGGAAAATTCTTCAAACTTTGCCTAAGTTTTCTTCTTCTTGCCTTATCTCCATTATGCTATTACCTTAGACAGTCACAATATTTTTTTCAAATACTATTTTTAATTTAGATATTTAGATAATTGAATTTAGAAATTTTTATAGTTTTCATCCATGCTAATAATGTTTTTCTTTACATCTTTAATATGTATTTAAAAGGACAGATTTTATGTCTAACAAATATCCTTGTTGAGTAATTCCAACAATTGAGATATACAAGGATCATTGCTTTTGTTGTTTTCTTTCTTAAACATAAGTTGTTAACTTTTTGTGTGTTTTTTTAATATATATCACGTAATTTTGGATTTTAAACTGTTCTTTGTGTGTTGATAATATTTTGGAAGGAATGTGTATGTTCCTTCCCAGAGGTTGGTGTGTGTGTGTAGTGAGTGTGTATAAGTTTGGTTTATTTTAGCTGTCTAAATTTGGCAGAACTCAAAAAAAAATTTTGACTCCTTTGTGGTAGGTAGGTTGGCAGCTCCCTTCAACTATTCAGAAAACTAATATTGAGCAATATATGATGCAATAAACAACATATACACATGGTTATTCTTGTGTACTGTGGAACTGGAACTGACTCACAGCTGACCTTCTAGCGGATTTTCAGTGAAGTGCATAGGAGGAGGCTGTCCAGCTTTCTCCCACAGAACAGCTGGGGGAATCAAACTGCCTATCTTTGTGTTGACAGCACAGCCCCTTACCCCTGAGCCGCGAGATAAAATTACATGTAGAGACCTCACCTCCTAGAGGCTTTTAATCCAAAAACCTCTTGGAGGACTTTTTTTGTTTGTTTGTTTTTTTAAATAACTGGATATTTTAAACACATTTGGTAAGTCTTTTACATCCTCTTTTCCACATATATGTGTATATGTGCAGAGGTATATACATTGGTATGTATGTATATATGGAGCGAGGAGAGAATGAGAGAGCATGCCTTGATGGTATAGATACTTGAGCTGCTAGCTTTCAGATCATCAGCTCTAGTTCACCAGAGACAGAAAGAGGTGGACAGTCACTTCCTACCCTGTGTTGGAATATATTTGACCACAATGGGTTTAGTTTTTCGGTACACTAGCTAATATTGCTTAAAGTCCATGACTTTGTTGTTGGACCCTCAAACTGGAACTGGCTCACAGCTGACCCTCTAGCAAGTTTTCAGGGACAGTGTAATATGTGCCTTTGAATTGGCAGTGAAGTTCCTTAACCATTAGGATACCAGAGCTCTTGCCAACGTCTGTGATAAGTTCTGTGAAATAAGACAAGTAGGATGCTTTTGTTATTTGGATACTCTGTTAACTGTATTTGAAAAACTGTGGCAGGCTACTTCTAGTATTCTTTGCTGCCATAACTGGAACTGTTGGCCTGGGTTGGTGGAAAGTGGAGTGCTAGTGAGAGGAAGTGAGCAAGAAGGAAATGTCTGTTCTTACACACTACTCCACCTGCCTGAGTATTGAGCAGCCGTGGACTTAAGAGTTGGCCCTCCAAAGTCAAGGCACTCACACCCAGATCTGTGTCCTTTTCCTTACCGCCATATATCCCACTCACGGTCCGTTGCTCCAATAGTCTGGGTTTGGGGTCTTTAAAACTATTATAACAAAATAATAAAAAAGAGGAAAAGTATCTTTTTCCCTTGAAGACAAAACAGAAACAAAACAACCATGTGAGTACATGCTGTTGGATTTGGCCCACATGAAGACTAAGGAGAGACATTACTCCTTATAAGCTTCTGTGAGAGAGTGAGTTTGTGTTTGTGTGTGTGTATGTATGCATGTCTGCATAACATTTTCATAGTGATAATGAAAAATGGACTAATAAAACAATCAAATATTTGTCATATTTTCATCATCATATTTAGTTGAGATATGATTTTAGAAGCTTTGGAAGAAAGTACTTTTTAAAAAAAAGCACAATATATTATTATTAACATGTTTTAAAAGGAATATTTAAATTCTTGTTATTGAAACAAATTATGAACTACTTCAGTACCATACTAAATACAAGAATGGTTTGGGGAAGAATAGTTTGCGGTTTAAGAAACAGAAATTTTATAAAAACATCTGAACAAAAATAATTGTAAATTCAGGGATATTAGACATGGATGAAATGAAGAGGCTAATTGAAAAATTACTATTGAGAGAAATAGTTTATTTTTGAAATCTGTTCTAGAAAGGACATTTAGGCTCATTGAACATGAATGTTACAAACCCATGTTTCTGTTTCAAATAGCAAGTGAGTTTTCTAATATGTTTTGGATATTATTTATTTACATTTATAGCTGTATAAATGAATGGATAGTGTTTGCTTTGTTTTTCTTTTCTAAATGTCTTTGGAGTAACCTGAGCTTCTTTTTATTTGTTTTTCCTCTTTTAACAGTGTATCATATGCAGTACATGTGTCTGAAGATTACCCAGGTATGCTTTTTCTGCTTTTTATTTTTATTGTAAATGCTATGTTGTGACTTCTCAATTGTTTTTTCTAGTGATAGAGAATACATGTAAACATATTTAAGATAAATGCAGTGCCCTACAAAGAGTAAAGAAATACAAAACTTAAAAAGCCAAAACCTCATTGCTATCAAGTTCAGATTGACTCATGAATTTGTCAGATCTAACTCAACAGCATCTAACAACAACAATAGGCGTATTTTAGAAACATAACTCCTGCTGTCCAGTTGCATTTCTCATCATTCTGCTGTGTAAGAGGCCAGCCGTTAAGATCTACCAACCAGTCTCTCCCACAAATATTTACATCCTCAGAAACACAGTGCAGGGTTGCTGTGAGTCAAATTTGACTCCCCAGTAGTGAGTTTGGTGGATATCTAACTATCTGAAATACAATTTTCTGAAGATTTGTCTTGGTACCCTAGTATTTTACAGATGACATTCACCCTGCTGTTAAAGAGGAATTGAGGAGTCTAGAGTGTTGTGGACTGTTCCACTGGCTGATCCATGAGGCTCCTTGTATGTAAAGAGCTGTGTCCATAGAAATGACAGTGTAAGGTTATTGCAGATGCATTTTCTTGCAAGTGGAAGGAGGGACATTTTATCCCCTAAGCCATATTCAGTCTTATTCTCCACTCTCACTCTGATACCACTGAAGCTCAAGATGATATTTTGTTTTAGTGTTTTCTCATGAGAATATCAGAAGAGCAGAAACACTATAGATTTAATGTAGATGAGCATAATACTGTGAGTTCGCTAATTAAACACCCAGAATATAGCAGACAAGAATCTTTGGATTTTTATAATATCTTGATAAAGAATCTTAAGAAATGTTACATAGTTTACCTGTGTCTGTCTGTCTGTCTGTCTATCTATCTATCTATCTATCTATCTATCTATCTATCTATCCATCCACACACAAGAGTGGCATCCACTTCCTAAACAACATGCCTCTGTAAACTCTATGAACTTTGATAAACGACAATAGTTATAGAAAGGCTTCAGGTCTTTTGTTCATATGGTCACTGTGAATTGTGCTCAACTCTACGGCAGTCAACAACTATATAGATAGATATAGATATGTGTATACACACACACACATTCTTTGGACATGTTGCTTGGACAGTGCTTGGAGAGGGAGGTCATGCTTGCGAGGGTGGAAAAACAGTGCAGGAGAGGAAGACTCTCGATGAGATGGATTGATTCAGTGACTGGGGGTAGGTTTGTCAGAGACAGTGAGATTGGCACAGGATAGGGCAGGGTTTAGGGCTGTTGTACATAGGGTTGCAGTGAGTCACAGGCGACTCGATGGCACATAACAACAACTCTGTCTCTCTATACACACACACATACACACACACACACGCACACACACATATATGCATTTGAATTGTGATGTTGATGAAGAGCATTAGAATATAACATGGACTTCCATGAGAACAAATATTTGTCTTGAAGGAAATGTGGGCATTGTGTTCCTTAGAGACAAGGATGGTGAATCTTTGTCTCACTTACTTTGGGCTTATTTTTAGGATGAATTATTCTGTAGAGAGAGACATCATGGTAGAAAAAGTAGAAGGTCACTTAAAGAGAGGAAGACCCTTAATGAGATGAACTGACACAGTTACTAACATGATGGGTTTGAGCAAAACAGAGATCCTGAGAGTGGTGAAGGATAGAACAAGGTTCAGATCTCTTGTTCATATGGTCGCTTTGAGTCGTATGACCAAAGAAGAATAGAGCCCTTTGAGTTGTGATGCTGGAGGAAAGTCTTGAACATATCATGGACCACCAAGAAAATAAGTCAGTCTGTCTCGGAGGGAGTGAAAGCAAATTTTTCCTTGGAGGCTAAGATTTTGAAGCTCCTCACAGATTTTGGGTATGTGGCCAAGAGGCACTGGTCCTCTCAGAAGGCTATAATGCTTGAAAGGGTGGAGGGACAGTGCAGGAGAGAAGACTGTAGCTGAGAGATTGACATGGTCACTGGGGTGATGGAGGTAAGCCTCTCGGCAACAGTGAGCTCAGTATAGGGCAGGACTCAGAGCTGCTGTATATAGGGTGCCTATGAGTCACAGGCAACTTGATGGCATAAAACAACACAATAATGGTCATAAATTGAAATGAGCACTCCAAATCTCGTTTAAATCTAGCCATGTTATTCACATGTTCTGTATGACTGGAATAGTATTTTTCTGAACAGATAACTAATGTTTTTATTATACACCATAAGTATTTTCATATCATTTATTATTTGGTATGAGGATGTCTTTGTTGTTTTAGGCTGCATTATCAAAAATACCACAAGTGGGTGGCATTAACAGACAGATTTATTTTTTGACAGTTTAGGAAGCTGAAAGTCCAAATTCATGTCCACTGCCACTGATGAATTCAGCACTCCAGAGAAATGTCACCTTTGGGTGAGCAGTGCAACCCCTACAGCCTCTATTGTCAGAGCTCCCTCAGAAACACAAACTCACTTCCATCTTTCAGTCCCAACTCATAAATAAGCTCTATCAGGTTTCCAAGGAGACTGCCCATCTTTCTCCTTTGTAGTCACCGATGGACTAGAACTGCTGTAAATGTCCAGCCTCAGAGTTCACAGTGTAGCTGCTACAGACTATGACAACAAAGATAGAAATACTAGTCATTTAGACAGCGGAGCTTATTCATTATTATGGATATACCTTCCCTCCATAGTTATAAAAAAAGCATTATTGTTCAATCTTACTGGAAAGACCAAGGCTTCCCCCTCCCTCCCCCAAAAAATGTTAGGAAAAAAGTATTTTTGTAGATACTTATGTAATCAGCCCTCTATTTCTCTTATTATACCTGCCCAGGGAGAGTGTGAGGATGTGCAGCAAAGGGCAAGGTTTAAATCTATTAGTGCATGAGGTATGATGTACTGGTGGCCTAACGGCAGGAAACTGCACTGCAAAACCAAAGACACATAGTTTGAATCCACCAGCTACTCCATGGGAAAAGGACTCACAATCTCCTCATGTGCAATTAACTGCCTCTGAAACTTTCTGGAGGGTCAGCTATGGGTCGGTTCTGACTCAACAGTACACAACAACAACAACAACAATGCATAAGATAGCTATGGGTCATTCAAGTCAGTGCCACCTAAGACCACCTTCTCATCTGAAGCAATAACTATAAAGATGCCAGTCATGAAAAGACCAGCACTGTAAGTCAAAATAATAACAAAAAAGTACCATAAACAAGGCCCGACGTGGGGATAATAGTGAAATTGGTATGTAGTACAAAAATGTGGACAAAATACATTTGGTAAACTAAGTGGCCCAACTTTTTAGCTCCCTCTTGTGGCCAGGAGGTAGTATTCTGCCCTTGTCCGTAATGGAATTCTCTTGGAAATAAAAATCTATAAATTTTAAAATATGGAATTATTATATTTTGTTCCATTTCCCACAGATTTACTTCTCTGAGCAAGAGTTTGTGAAATTCCCAATATAATTATGTTTTTTAAGTGTCATTGTATTTTCAGTTTGGCCTGTTTGATCAAAATAGGTTTCATCAGCCACAGTAAACTCCTATAAAAATAGGAGAGTATAGTCCATTCAGGTTTTAAATCCTAAGGCAGAGTTTTTACTGAGATTTAAACCATTTTTGAAATGAGGAGAGCATGCCAGATTTTGCCACATACATGTTTCGTATGCGTCTAATTTTTATGTCTGTTTTTATGAGAGACGTAGCAGAGACCATCTTGACATTACACACTTGAAGAAACCTGCTGAGAGAGCAAAAATAGTCTTGTCCAGGGTCATTTATTTTGGCAAAACTAAGTTTAGAATTCAGTTTTAATTTATGTTGTTTCAAGGGAAGGACTAGTATTTCTATTTTTATGAAGCTTTTCTTCAGAGTGAATGTTGTTACTATTGTTAATTGCTGCACTGTGGATTCCCACTCATAGTGACCTTATGTACAACAGAATGAGGCATTGCCCAGCCCTGGACAATGCTCGTCATCGTCCCTGTGTTTGAGTCCTTTGATACAGCCACTGTGCCAATTTATCTCCTTGAATTCATCTTCATTTGCAGTGACCCTGTATTTTATAAACCATGATACCCTTCTCGAGGGACTAGTCTCTGTTGATAACATGTGCAAAGCACATGAGACCAGGTCTAGCAAACCTGTCTTCTGAGAAACATTTTTTAAATTGGTTTGCTAACACAATTTGTATACATTGTGTTTCCTTCATTCACATTGTGTAACTTCTGTAATACATAATCACTCCAATATGTTATGTTGGTGTGCTTTTTAATGCAAAATTATAATTTTATACTGGTTTACTTACAAAGTTCATATACATTGTTTTTCACACTGGATCTTTCCCATTTCTTTAATCTGCCCCTCCCTCCTCCCATCAAACTGTACAACCCTGTGATTAACACCCGCCCCGCCCGACACACACCCCCCCTCACCCCATCCTCACACCACTGCTCCGTACCTCCCCCCCTTATATCCTCATACACATGCTACAATAATGGTCTTATACAGTGTTTTTCCTTGTGGGACTGAGTTAGTTCACTCAGCATAATGCTTTCCAGTCCTTCCCATGTTAGGTAGTGATTTACAAAATCATTGCTCATGCGTGCTGTGTAGTATTCCATCATGCGAATGTACCATTGTTTCTTAATCCATTTGATTGTTTTGAACATTTGGGCCATTTCCATGTTCTTGGCAATGGTGACTAATGCTGCTATGAATATTGGTGTACAAATCTCTATTTGTGCCTCAGTTCTCATTTTCTTGGGGTGTATTCCAAAGCAGTAGAATAGCTGGGTCATATGAAATTTCTGTGTTCAGTTTTCTGAGCAAATGCTAAACTGCTTTCCAGAGTAGTTGTACCATTTTACAATCCCATCAACACAGTTTATTACTTGCTGTCCTGTTAAACTTTGTCACTGTTACTGGAGTGAGATTGCAGTGGTTTTCATTTATATCTCCTTTATTGCCAGGGACTGTGAGCATTTCTTCATATGTCTGTTGGCCATGTGAATATTTTCCTCTGTGTAAATTTTTCATATCTTTTGCACATTTTGTAATTGTGTTATCAAATTGTTTTATATTTTATAAAACTAATCCACATTAAATTATGCTTACCATTACCCTATCTATTCAGGTTCCCACGAGATCTTTCCCATTTCCTTTATCCCCTCTCCGCCCATCAAATTGTGCAAACTGTGATTTCCCCTCTGCCCATTCTTACTCCTCTGCTCCCACTCCTTCCCCTTTTGTATTCCCATATACATTTTATTATTTATTCCTCTATTTTTACAATAATGGTATTGTGTAGTATTTGTCCTTATGAGACTGAGTTAGTTCTCCAGTCTCTCCGAAGTGATGTAGTATTTTTTTGAAATTATTGCTCCCGAGTTTTCTGTAAGTATTCTGTGAATGTATCGTAATTTCTCAATCCATACAGTTGTTGGCTATTTGGACTGTTTCCATGTTCTTGTGATGGTGAATAACACAGCTGTGAGCATTGGGTTACAAATCTCTGTTTGTGTCTCAGTTCTAATTATTTTAGGGTATATTGCTAGCAGTAAATTACTGGGTCATACAGAATTTCTGTGTTCAGCTTTTTGAGGAAATACCAAATTGGCTTCCAGAGAGGTTGTGCCATTTTACATTCCCACCGACAACACTATATGAAAACGTTTTGACTACACCTTTTTCAAGACCAATTTGTGCATTCTTCTGGTAGTTCATTGTATACTTAATATTCTCCCGTATCCTAATTTATGGGTTCTTCTTCCTACTAGTTCTACCTGGGAGCTCTGCTGAAAAATGTCTGCCATGGTTAACCCTACTGGTAAATGAAGTATTAGTCCCTGCATCACAGCAATACTCAAGCCACCACAGTGTGGCAAGCTGACAGACAAGTGGCATTATAATATGATAATGCCCATCCCATTTATTAACTTTTTTTGTTCACATTAATTTGTATTAAGAGTTTTTCTGCTAGTACTCTAATTCCTCAGACAGGCAATATTACATAAAAAATGTTCTCCTTCCTCTTTTAAAATTATTTTCGCTCTTTTTTCCCCCTCTTCTTGCACTGACTAGTGCTTCCATAATAAATTTAATACCAGAAACCACACTCAGTAACTTTGTGCCCATTTCTCAGAATTAGTGAGCATCATTTTAACTACTTGAGAAAAGGAAGAGGTATCTTTGATTCCTCCTAATTTGTGAAACTATTTTTATTAAAGAACTAATCTTAAGCCTGTGTGAAAATCCTGTCTATCATCTGCTAATTTAAACAATAAAATGGCAAGTCTTATTGAGCCTGGGCTTTTTGTTGACTCTGTGGGCATTTGTTGTATTTTTCTATAATTACTGTTTTATCTTTTCTGTTTTCCTAGTTCTTAGTCATCTTTCCCCAAAGTTTTATTTATTTTTTTGTTGCTATCTAAACGCTTCAAAAGTTATGCCAGTTAAACATTTATTTACATGTACAATTTAATGATATTGATTACATTCTTCAAATTCTACAGCCATTATCGTCATCTTTTTGAGTTAAGAATGCTCTGGTGTGTATTGTGTAAGGAGTTGCCCTGCTTACCGAAAAGTGGCACTTCTGAACCCATTAGTGTCTCAATGGGAGAAGGTTGGCTACTTGAGAGCTATAACAACAACTTTTTGTCTATTATTAGAAAAGATTGTGGGTTTCTATTCTTATTCTTTGTATCCCTGTTATTTTATACTTTCTCTTGTCTCTATTTTAATTTATCCTTGGGTGGGGGTGGGATATAATGCCCTCATATAAGTAGCTCTAGTTGTTTATCGTTCTAGTTGGGGAGCTTAGGTGTCTTAGTGGTAAAGAGTTGCACTACTAACCCAAAGATAAGCAGTTTGAATCCACCAGCAACTTCAGGAGCTGTCTTCACCCAAGCAGGTTAATTCCTCTAACAATTTTCTGGAGGGTCAGCTATAAGTGTTTTTAGACAGTGCACAACAACAACAACAGTTGTTTATAAATTTTGAAATGTACTTATTTTAGAATTACTTCCATTTTTTTCAGCTAATGTTCTTTAAGCTCATTTTCTCCTTTAATTTCTGGATTATTTAGTTCAATAATTGGTGGATTTGAGTTTGAAAATAGGGAATTTTCTTTGCCATTTGAAAATGTGTCAATGCTATCTTTCCGATTCATCCAGTACTTTTTATATGGCCCTGGCAATCTGCTTACCACTTTAAAATTTCCATCAATTCATTTTTATCCTTTGGAACTTATAGTTTATGTTTTTAAAATAAGACTTTACAGTCTTTGTTGAGTTTCAGACATATATAATAACGTGTATAGATTATGGACTCTACTTGTTGGCTCTCTATAGTAAAATAAAGGTCTTTAGCAACCTTTTAGTGTATTTCTGTATTTCATAGTAGATTTTATGGTTTAGATAATTTTGGGGTTTTTGTTGTTTTTTTGTTTTTACAGTAATGAGTTACAGGATTGTTGTTGTTGTTGTTAGGTGCCATCAAGTCAAGTATGACTCATAATGACCCAATGAACAACAGAACTTAACTCCATCCTACCCTGTGCTGTCTTCATACTTCTTTACACACTAGAGCCCATTGTGGCAATCACCATGTCAGTCCACCGGCTTGAGGGTCTTCCTCTTCTTCACGGACCCTCCACCATTCCAAGAATCCTATCTCTCCCCAAGGAATAGACCCTCCTGGCAACATTCCAGAACTATGTGAGGCAAAGCCTCATCATCCCTGCCTCCAGAGAGCACTCTGGCTACACCCTCTCCAAGACAGACTTGTTTTTTCTTTTGACACTCCATGGGATTGTTCAGTGCTCTTCTCCAGTAACACAGCTCTAAGGCATTGATTGTTCTGTCATCCTTAGTCATTCTGTAGCTTTCAAATGCATAGCAAGTGATTGAAAAGTCTATGGCCTGAAGCAGATGCACCTTACTTCTCAGACTGACATCATTACTCCTCAATAATTTGGAAAGGCCTCTAGTTACAGTCTTTCCCAGTGCACTACATCTCTTTATGTCCTGACTGCTGGTGTTAATTGTAGATCCAAGTAAGATGAAGTTGTACAGTTTCAGTCTCTTCTTTGGAATCGATGGGATACCAATTGACTGATTTTAGTTAACAGATGCAGCTTTGGATGTGCTCACCAGTCTATGCCAGAAAATTTGGAGCACAGCTGTCTGACCAATGGATTGGAAAAGGTCCATATTCCCAAGGTGATCCAACAGAATGTGGAAACTGTTCAACAATATTATTACTACCACATGCAAGTAAAGTACTGCTGAAGATCATTCAAAAAAGAACAGCATTAGATAGGGAACTACCAGTAGTTCAGGCAGGATTTAGAAGAGGCTGTGGCATCAGAGGCATCATTGCTGATGTTAGATGGATCCTGGCCGAAAACAAAGAATGTCGGAAGAATATCTGTTTGTGCTTTATTATTCACTATGCAAAGGCATTTGACTGTGTGGGTCATAACTGGCTGTGGCTGACTTTGAGAAGAATGGGAGTTCCAGAGCACTTGATTGTGCTCATGCAGTACCTGGACCAGTAAGCTGTTGTGCCAACAGAGCAGGGAAACACTTCATGGGTTAGAATTAAGAAGGAAATGTGTCAGGGTTGTATTCTTTCTCTATATATATTCAGTCTGTATGCTGAGCAAATTATTCGAGAAGCTAGCCTCTACCAGGAGTAATTTGACAGACAGTAGGGTAGGAGGGAGACTCATCAATAACCTGCATTATGCAGATGATGTAACCTTGCTTGCTGAAGACGAAGAATATTTGAGATAGTTGGTGCAGAAGATAAGGAATGCAACCTTCAGTATGGATTGCATCTCAGTGTCAAGAAGACAAAGATACTCAACACTGGACCAATAGGGAACATCATGATGGATGGAGAAGAGACAATTGAATTAGAGGAAAAGTGTGGATAATAACATCACAGATTATTTGATCTGCTAAAATAGATTTTTCCCCTCTTTTTAAAATAGAATTCTTATTTTTCCTAGTTCTCTCCTTTAATTAGGCATCTTTCCTAATGGTTCAGAATGAATGTTTTCCTTTATTTTTTCTTGACTTAGTAGAATCTAGAGGAATGAGGAGATAGTTCTGCACCTGTGAGTCTGAACAGCCTTGGCCTTTGAGCTTGGCATTTTGGTTATGACTGTAAGTGAGCCATTTAACTAAAAACTGGAATCCTGTATAGTTTCTAGCAAATGTTAGTCTGGTTTTTGTATTTACTTTTCACATAGATACTGTATTTTTTGAGTGGTAAGTTTTCATATTTTTTTAAAGTAACAATATTGAAAAGCATTGATTTTGGAGTCAGATTTAAATATTGCCACTAGTGATTTTGGCAGATAATTACTCTGAGTATTAGTTTCCTTTTCTTTAAAGTATGAATATTATTTAATTGGCTCAAAGGATAATAGGAATATTACATAATAAATTAAATAAAATGCTGAGAATATTATTTAAAACCCATATAATCATTATTTGTAATTATTATTTGTACTGTTATGTAAAAGTAAAAAAGTTGAGAGACCTGACTGATGTTTTATGTTTAAAATTATAAAATCAGTAGTTCAAGGGATGCTTCTTCATGGCGTTGCTTTGTTCTCTTCCCTTTCCAGTTGTGCATGGTAATTCTGGTAGTGCCTGTATAGCTAGATAGGAAAGTGAAAAGAAAATATTCATATTTTTAGTATCTTCCAGGAAAGACCTGTCGGTCTTGTATAAAACCTTCAAGAAACTGGTTAGCTTCAGAAATTAAAAAGATTTTTAAAAATTTTCAAAGGACGACATGGAGCCAAGTGGGTAGAATTCCAGTGAAGGCATTTGCATTTGAAAACATTCTTTTTCTGTCACTGACTCATTCTGTTACCTTAAATGCATTCCTAAGCCTTTTCATGTTTTGCTTACCATCTTTGGATGAAGATAATGTTATTATTATTAGAGATGTAAAAATAATTTAAGGAAGATGTGTAAGTAATTATTTAAGCAATAAGAAAAACAATCATTTAGATAGCTGGAAAAATCCATGAACATCAGCCGACTTCTTAATTTTATAACTAGGACAATCTTGGCTGACAGCAAAAAAGAAAAAAATAACTAATTAGTTGTAGAGTTTAGATTACAAACCTTTTTTTTTTCATTTCCCATTCAACAGATAACTAGGTTAAAGTAGATCTTATACATACTTGTATCATAATGGTAAATGAGTTGATGCAGTCATGAGGCCTGAGAAAATTTTGATCAGAACACATTAAGCCAAAAACAAATTAAAATTATTCTCATGCTTAAACCCTAATAAAAATACTGACAGGTTAATAAGCTGAAACTTTTTTTCTTAAGGTGTTGCTGTTTGCAGTGTAATTTGCTGCTTCTCTTTTTCTCTAATATTGTGGTAGGTTTGTTGAGATTTCCTTAAAAATTTGAAAAATATGTTTGAAAGCGTACTCTTGATCTTGAGAATTGTGCAACATATGTTCACCGACTTACATTTCCTTGAATAATATCTTACTGCCTTCCATTATCAGAAAAGTTTTATGTAACCCATTTTGACAGAAAATCCATTAAACTGAGTTACTTTTCTGCTTTCTTGAACAGCAGGTCTTAATCTCCTCGTCTCTTGATTGTTAGTTAGATCTCCACCATTCCCTTATATTTTAATATTGATTCTGTGCCTAATGTATGGATTTTTCTTGATTTTTTTTCTTCGGTTTGGAGATTATTTTTTTTTTCCTTCTGTTGCTTTAATGTTCTTTTTTCCCTTAGTCTTGCTCCAAGGAGTCCATTATATTTAAGGAAAGTAGATAAGTAGACTGATTAACTATCAGATAACTTAATCAGTAAGACTGAGCGAGACTTTAAGAAATAAAGAAACTGGCTTAAATGTGAGAATTTAATATATGGCTACCAGCAAAAGAGGATCTACATATGTAGAGCTTTAAGTCTTAGCAGTATGTTGAGATAGTAAATAAAAATAAATATATATTAAATTAGTTTCTTAGTAACTCTCATAGTTAAAAATATCACACCAAAGAATTGGAAAATGGAGTAAAGCAAAGCTTATTGATCTAGATAGGCATAATATGTTGTTGTTGTTGTTGTTATGTGCCGTCGAGTCGTTTGCGACTCATAGCGACCCTGTGTACAACAGCCCTAAACCCTGCTCT
>NW_006400123.1:835228-836270 GCF_000299155.1 Elephantulus edwardii
TTCCTAGTCTGTCTTAATCTGAATGTTCAGATTTAGAGGAGTATCTGACAGACAAGCAATTTGTGGAGCAGTGAAAGATAAATCCCTTATTGTGGAGTTAAGCATTAGTTACAGTGTTGACCCCACCCTTAGCCCAGTGCCTTGACCCACTTACTTCCAAGCTCCATCCTCCACCAGGATAACCATTCACATCTTAGTTTTATTTAAAAATAGTGGTAGATGAGTTTTGAAAGTAATTTCAGCATACCCTTTATTTTAAGTGGAAAATATATTACTTGAGCTTATACCACTGATAATCTATATTTCTTTGCAGATAATACATATGTATCAAGCTCAGAAAATGATGAAGATGTGTTAGTTACTACAGAGCCAATTCCAGTAATTTTTCATCGAATAGCAACAGGTAAAGAGAATATAATATTTTCTCTTCTAGGTTAATGTTTTTAGTTATAGTTAGATTTTTATTCTTTTTTTAACTTCACACCTATAATAGGTGTTTACCTTTGATGTCTACGAATATAATTTTCCATACAAATTTCCTATGTAAAGTACATTAATATCTTCCAAGTATTTTGAATGTATATATTTACTGTTTTAAATGTATTATATTGTAATTTGATGTTATGAAAACATGTCCACATGTTTTGCTGTATAAACTGAATATTATATTCATTTAGCTGAAGTAGATATCATAAAAAATGTAATGCGGGCTGAAGAAATTGTCAGTTTGATTACTTTTTCATGGGTGTAATGAGAAATCAGATAAGCTGGTGAATTTTCCAAGCGTCTACTGTGATAAAATCTCAAAACATTAATTCTCTCACAAAGAAGAATGTCATGTAAGGGATGTTTTTCTACTGGAAGTCACTAATATTTCCTAAGTAGGAACTGAAAGCTAAAATGATTGTTTAATTATAACTTTCTTTCAGAATTAAGAAAAACAAATGATATTAATTGTTGCTTATCCATAAAATCAAAATTACAGAAGGAAAATGGAGAGGTATGTAATTTTTTTTCAAATCAATTGTTTTTATTTTTTAAA
>NW_006400123.1:843067-848734 GCF_000299155.1 Elephantulus edwardii
GGACAATGACCAAGGAGGATAGAAGGAGAATTGATGCCTTTGAGCTGTGGTGCTGGAGAAGAGTATTGAGAATACCATGGACTGCTAGGGAAACAAACAGATTTGTCCTGGAAAGGCTTAAACCGGGTGGCTCCTTGGAGGCAAGGATTCTGAGGCTCTTTCTAACATACTTTGGGCATGTTGTGAGGAGAGACCGGTCCTTAGAGAGGGATATCATGCTTGGGAGGGTGGAGGGACAGCGCAGGAGAGGAAGGCCTTCTATGAGGTGAATTGATTCAGTGACTGGGATAATTGGGACGGGAGTGTCAGAGACGGTGCAATTGGCACAGGATAGAGCGGAGTTTAGGGCTGTTGTACATAGGGTCGCTATGAGTCGCAGGCGACTTGACGGCACATAACAACAACAACAATAGGATGAATCTATTTGTTCTCTTGGCAGTCAGTGTTATATTCATTAATCTTTTCCAATACCACAGCTCAAAGGCATATATTCTCTTTTCTATCATCCCTACTCATTGTCCAGCTTTCTGAGGCATACCATTTGGCGATATATAGATTTTATAATTTATCATATAAATTTTAACAAACAAGAACTTTTAAAAACTATGAACGTGCCCACGAAACTAACTAGCTCTTACTATTTTCTGGGTTGTATTTTACCACGTGTGTTTTTCTAAATAATCTACATAATATGTGGCAATTAAACACATTCAATACTTTTATTCCAAAAAGAGGAAAATTTATTTCTTCATTAAAATTGTCTTTTTACTCCATCATTTCAAGGAGTCAAGACAAAATAGTACCGTGGAAGAAGATTCTGAAGGTGACAATGATTCTGAAGAATTTTATTATGGAGGACAGGTAAGCAAAACTGACCTTCTGACGCTATAAGTATAAGGTTAGCATTATATCCTAGGAAAGTTTGTAGCTTAGAGTTAGAGAGCTTCGTCTTGGTGCTTCGTCTGACATACTTTGGACATGTTGCAAGGAGAGATAGATCTCTGGAGAGGGACATAATGCTGGGCAGAGTGGAGGTACGGCTCAGGAGGGGAAGACCCTCTGTGAGGTGGATTGATTCAGTGACTGGGGTAATCGGGATAGGTGTGTCAGAGGCAATGAGATTGGCACAGGATAGAGCAGAGTTTAGGGCTGTTGTACATAGGGTCGCTATGAGTCGCAAACGACTCGACGGCACATAACAACAACAACAACAACAACAACAACATATTGTTCATGATTCTGTTACTATTTGTTGTTGTTTTTGAGTACTGTTGAGTTGGAACTGACCCATAGCAGACCCATCAGCCAGTTTTCAGAGGCCGTACATCATACAGGAGGAGCTTACCCATCTTTCTCCAATAGAGCAGCTGGTGGATTCAAACCATCTACATCTAGATTGGCAGCACAATTCCTTATCACTAAATCACAAGATCTGCCTGTTCGTCTTTAGGAAATACATAGAATTTACCTATTTCTTGTTTTCTACATATTTTTACAAATCATGATTATCTTTGCAATATTTTTGTTAATGATGTTGATAGTACTCATTCATTATATTGATGTTGAGTTAATTTTGCAGATTTTGCAGACAACAAAATGTGTTATGCTTTTAACTTTTAGACTGTTATGCTTGTAGTTTTGGTATTTCTTAATTAGATTGTAATCAGTATTTTGAAATGTGACATGCCTAATTAAAGCATAAAAGATAATTAAAAATTATTAAAAATTGTACTGTGTATCAGATCCTTGAGGATCCTTGTTATTATCTTGTTTTTGGTGTCCCCTATCCTTTATATTAAAGTCAAATATTTATTGAAAAATTACGTTATGATGTAATATCACAAACTGAATATATGAAAATAGCATTTCAGTACATATATCTAGAAAAATATCCATCAGTATTTTCAGGATAGAGTTAAAATTTAGAATTGCGTATTAAATTGTAGTGTATGGATTGATAGTATGTCTTGTTCTATTTCTGTAACCCTCTTGATGAATTATGCTTTGTCAGGTCAACTCATTGACTTTCCAAGGCTCTAAATGTCAATAGGAGGAAATTGTTCATCTTTATTCTTTGCAGCAGCTGGTAGATTTGAACTCCAGACAGATTCAAATTACCATCCTTGTAGTTAGCAACCAGATATGTCTGCCTGGGCTCCTTAGTTTAGATAGTATGTTGTTATTGTATAATTTGAAGCTAATCCCTTAAAAACAAAAAAAATGCAAACTCATTGCTAGTGAGTCAGAACATACTCATTGCTCAATCTCCAGTGACTTTTTAGAGACCATAAAATCTCATGGAGGAGATTGCCTGTCTCCCTCCAGCAGAGTAGCTGGTAGATTCAAATCATGTACTTTTGGATCGTCAATGAGACCAATTAACTGCCTAACACTTAACTTACTGGGTTACCAGGACCTCTAATGATTTAAAGGTAATGGAGGTAAATAAAGAAATAAAACAAGGTTTTATTCTTAAAGAATGCCACTTTATAATGAGTTATTTTCCTAACAAAAATAATTCTTTCAACAACGTAGTGGTAACATTTTTGCAAAAGAATTATTCTGATTTTGCTTCCTGAGAGAATCCATAATTACACATCTAATTTTGTCCCGTAGCTAATTCTTATGGAAAATAATTTAATCTGGTTAATCAGTCTAGAAATCTCAATTTTCTGCCACCTTATTTTTTTGTATGATTACTTTCTTTGTACTTGAATATCTTAATTTTACATTTTAACATGAATGATTCTCTGTATCTAAATTTAAAAGCTAGTAAAGATCCTGCTGAGTTGTCTTTCTTTTCAGTATGAATCTGACAGAGAAATTGTCAGTAGTAGAGCCCACAGGGTGTTCTATCCAGGAGGGTGTTTGTGTTTTGACTTTTTAAAAGTGATTTCTAAATCACCCCTTTTATCAGGTGAACTATGATGGAGAACTGCACAAACACCCACAGCTGGAAGCTGATTTGTCCGCGGTGAGAGAGCTCTACGGGCCACATGCAGTGTCTCTCAGGTAAATAAATACCTGTGGTGGATAAAAATTAAAATTATTTGGTAAGCAGTATTCTTAGCCTTATTCATATCTGAAAATGCTTAAGGGAGTTTCTGTTCGGTTTCTCCTTCTAAACATTAGCTTATTAGATATATTTTTACATTGATTGCATTATGGACTTTAATTCTTTTGGACAGTTAGTTTCATGAAATATTGGTCTCAAAGAGTGTCATTGTTTATTTCTGGTAATAGATGTAACCTGCTGTTACCATTAATTAAGGATAATAAAAGTAAGTAGTGTAAAACAGCTGATACACAAATCACAGTGATGTGTGATCTGGACCTAAAAAACAAAACAAAAACAAAAAACCCAAAAAAATTAAACACACAAACCACCAAACAACCCAGAAAAATCATAATTTTGCATACTATTTGTTGGAATAATAATGTATTATTATTTCTGAAGTTGCTCTCGACTCGGATCTGACTCCTAATGATGCTTTGTAGTAGAAGAGAACACTGCCTGTTCCTGACCATCCTTAACCATTGCTGTGCTTTTTTAGCCTGTTGTTGTAGCCATTGTGTTAGTCAGTATCATTGAGGGTCTCCTTTTTTTTCTAGTGACACTTCCCCTTACCAAGCATGATATCTTTTCCTAGAAACTTACTGTATTATGTGAGGAGAAACTTCAAGTACTTTTTAAAATTAATTTCAGTCCTTCCTAATATTATGCCTATTTACTTACCTTGTTTCTCCCTCTTTTATGTAAGGAAATAAACTTTTGCTTCCCTCATTTTAGTTTCTAGAAGTCATATATCCTTATTTAGTATTACTTTTTAAATTCTTTAGATGGTTCTCTTTTCTACAGGGTAATCTCCAGGTGAGCATGGAATTCCAGAACTCCTCTCATAGTCTGCACCTAGTCTTGGTTCTACCCAAACTCATATTGTCCCAGTTCCTTAAATTATTTTTCACTTTAAACTTTTGCATAAATGGTTTTAGTTTTGATTTGTTTTATTAAAGAGTGCTTATTTCATTCAAGACTCATTCCAAGGATCAGTTTTTATCTGGGTCTTTGAAACCGACCTACGGGTTCATACGTGTTCTAGAGAGGGATCAGTGCGGATTGAGAGAGGGACAGGGACACGGGAGATGGAGGCAAGTCAGAGTTCTCCGATCAAGCCTCAAAGCTTATTCAAGGAATTCTGCAATAAATAGGCTGCTGAGGGAACCCAGCTCTAGGCTATCAGTTTACAATAGAGAGGGAGGGGCATGCCCCAAGGTGTTGATTTACAGGTACTGATTTAAAGAGGTAAGCGTAATTCCAGAGATGGACGGGTGGCGGCTGCATGTCAAAAATGATATCTGTGGTAAAGCTAAGATCTACTCAGGATGGCTTCCTACAGGTCTTCAGTGAAACTCCAGTGCAGATTAGTTATACTATTCTGTGACTGTCCTCAAATTTGACTCTTGCTTGTTTCTTACATTTGTGTCTTGCTTTGCTTCTCTTCTTCTAGGTTGTGGATTCTGGAAGTAATCATGTAATAGTTTCGATGGTTTATTTAATGTTTTAGTTTTGCGTTTAATCATTCCTGGGAACTCTGGGGTATAGTCTGTAGGAAGTTTGGCTGCTAATCCAACTACTACACCTCTCTGCTGATTTTAATTCACCAATGACTCTCTGCGAGAAAAATATTTCTGTGTTATATGTGGTCTCCAAAAACCCACTGGTGGGTCAGCTATATGTTGGTTCCAACTCCATAGCAATGCATAGCACTTACTGTATTCTTGTACTTTGCATAGTATGTGACATACATTAAACAGAAATTATGGGTTCTTGGTTATTCTCAATGTCAACACCCATGAGAGATGTTGACTTTAGCTCATTATAATCGTTTTATTGGGCATCCAGATCTTGAGAGGGAAGCACACAAGGGAAGCTCACAGAGGGAAGCATGCTTTTAATTCAGAAGTGCAGCACAGTTATAATTTATAATTTCCAAATGATTAATTTTCATCGTATAAATAGAAGCTCACTGTTCTGTATCACATAAGGTAGATCAGGTTGTATGCACCAGACCTCTCTTTCCCAATCATGTGAGTGGCAGGTTATACTAGAGTAAAAGTGATAAAATATTTGAAAAAGCAAATCTTTGCAGTATTTTAACAAATCAACTGTGATCAGATTGCCTAAACTTTCTCACAAGGAGTGGCTGAAAGGATCACACTGTTATTCTTAAAAAGATCAGCACTCCTACTGCACCACCAACATCCTTGATTTCAGGATAGAGAATTTGGAAATTCAGTAGATGTTCTAGGATGAGTAAATGAAAAAGAAAATGGCAGTTATCAATAGATTGCCCAAAATAGTTATTATTTTTTAAAACTTAGCTGTCACTTTAATTGAATGCATATTATTTTATTTTTAAGTTGAGTTGAAACTAACTGTAACTGACCCTTCAGTGGGTTTTTGGAGACTGAATTGGAATATGTTACCAGAGATTCCTTATTTTTAAGTTGTTTTGTTGTTGTTGTTGTTGTTATGTGCCGTCGAGTTGTTTGCGACTCATAGCGACCCCAACAGCCCTAAACCGTGCTCTATCCTGTGCCAATCTCATTGCCTCTGACACACCCATCCCGATTACCCCAGTCACTGAATCAATCCACCTCATAGAG
>NW_006400123.1:848834-851672 GCF_000299155.1 Elephantulus edwardii
AGCCTGGTTTAATCCTCTCTAGGATGAATCTGTTTTCTTGGCAGTCCATGGTACATTCAATACTCTTCTCCAGCACCACAGCTCAAAGGCGTCAATTCTCCTATCCTCGGCATAATATAGGAAAGTTTTATTTTGTTACAAAGCTAGTCTATACTATAATGAATGAGGGATGAAGGTATAGAATAGCTTTGTAACAAAATAAAACTTTCCTATGAAGAATTGCATTGGGAAAGTCTTCTGTCAAGGACATCTCCAGAGTACTGAAGAGCAACAGTGTCATTCTGGAGACTATGGTGCACCTGATCCAGACCATGGTCTTTGCAGTTATGTCCTATGCATCAAAAAGCTGGACAGTGAATTGGGGTGATAGAAGAAGAATTGATGTCTTTGAGCTGTGGTGCTGGAAAAGAGTATTGAATGGACTGCTAAGAGAACAGACAAGTTTTGCTTGGAGAGGGTGAAACCGAGCTGCTCTTTGAAGGCAAGGATTCTGAATCTCCACCTGACATACTTTGGGCATGTTGCAAGGAGCACCAGTCCTTGGAGAGGGCCAATATGCTTGGGAGGGTAGAGAGACAGCACAAGAGAAGAAGATCCTTGATGTAATGGATTGACTCAGTGACTGAGACAATGGGGGTATGTGTGTCAGAGACACTAAGGATGGCTTAGGATAGAGCAGGTTCAGAGCTGTTGTACATATGATCGCTGTGAGTCTCGGGCAACTTGACGACACATAACAAACAAATGCCTTATGTCGTATTTCATCTTTTAAGTCTAAGCTGTGGTACAGATAAGTTTCATTTATTCATTACTCAAGGTCTAAAAACAGTACAGATGTTTCTTTGGAAATAAAGGACTGACTTAAGCTTATCTATCAATTAAAAATCATGTTGTCACTTCACTGACACAATATTATGAAAACTTGGCTTAAAAAGATTTCTATTCATGTATTCAGTCAGTCATTTGAATGCTAAATTTCACTTAGCAGAAATTATAGACTTCCTTGAGGATTTTTTTGTACTGTTTTATATTATTTAGTGTGTCAACAACAAGTGCTTTATAAGAATAATATAAAATAATTTGCAATATGTTTGTCAAATAACTCCTTTATGGATGTCTTGCTATCATCCATGAACAAAATAAAGAATTGTAATATGTAAATTTCAAATCCATCTATTTATATTTGAAGATCAGTATTTATCAGGGAAATAAGTTCATAAAAATACTATTTTTGTCCAGAGGAAACTTAATAGCGAAGGAAATTTAAAAAAATACTGGTTACTTAATATCATACATATTAATGTATCTAAATGTTCAAAAGCATCAGTTTTTTGGCCTTATCTTTGTTTATTCACCTTTAATATACATATGTTGTTATATATTGTAGAGTTGAAATTACCTCACAGCTCAACCTCCAGCAGGTTTTCAGAGACATTAATAGCACAGAATGAGATTACCAATTTTGTTCCTGCAGACCAATGGGTGGATTCAAACCCTGTGTCTTTGGGATAGTAGTTCAGTTTCAGTAGGCAACCAGAGCCTCGCAACGTACATGTGAAGCAATTGGAAATACCTTGACTTGGACCAGACCTACGATAGTCCTCAGGGTGAAAACTTTATTTTTTAACACTTTTTGAAGAACTCTTTTACAATAGATTTTTTCCCATTGCAGTATGCTTTTGTGTTTTGACTGCTGGTTCCATGGGCATTGATTCTGGATCTAAGTAAAAGAAAACCTTTTTTGCTAATATGTTTGCATAAAGTAAATACATAGAAGAAAAATTATTCTGTCACTCTGTTGTTATATGCTGTTGAGTCGACTGCGACTCAGCGACCCAATGCACACACAGTACCTCCGAAGCGTACTATGTCTTGTGACAGTCTTAGACACACTTACCCTCATTACTTCATTCATTGTGTGTGTCCATCTCGTCCAAGGTCTTCCTTTCTCTCATTGCTCCCCTTTCCAAGCATGATATCCTTCTGTAAAGACTCGTCCTTCCTTGCTGCCTGCCCAGAGTATGTGAGACAAAACCTCAAAATTCAAGGAGCAGCTTGGTTTTACCTTCTCTAGGACATACCTGTTATTTCTCTTGGCAGTTTGTGGTCTTTGGCTTTACATTAGTTTAGGATAGAGGTCAGCAATATGGAATATTTGACTGATGGCAACATCACTCAGTTCAAATTCTTTAATGGCTTCATATTAAGTCTTCTCTATGGATCTTCCTGGTTTCCATAGTAGACTTGTTGCTCAGTGATTTGGTGCAACTATTTACATACCATATGGGCTATTAGAGAAATTTGTGTAAATTCACCTGTCTTTATTTTTTTCAATAACCCATTACTATTGAATTGATTCCCACTCTTATTGACTATTTATCAAGTTCCAGATAGTAAATTTTAATGGAAATTGACTGCACATCTTTCTCTGATGCAATGACTGGTTGATTTGAACTACCAACCTTTTGTTTAGCTGCATGACCTGTTACACAGTACATGACAAGGATTTCTATTTTTTTCTGGTAGATACAAATATCTGTGAGGAGATCTTAGAATTAAGTCACACATTCCTATGCAGTACTTAATAATTTTTTCTTGCTGCTGTTGTTATGTGGCGTCGAGTTGTTTGGGACTCATAGCGACCCTATACACAACAGCCCTAAATCCTGCTCTATCCTGCACCAATTGCACTGCCTCTAACACACCCATCCCGATTACCCCAGTCACCGAATCAATCCATCTCATAGAGGGTCTTCTCCTCCTGTGCTGTCCCTCCACCCTCCCAAGCATGATGTCCCTCTCCAAGGACCCGTCCCTCCTGGCAACATGTCCAAAGTA
>NW_006400123.1:854982-858723 GCF_000299155.1 Elephantulus edwardii
ATTTTTTAAATTTATTATTAATTTCAATGGAAATTTACAGAGACTTTGGATTTCCATTCATTCATTGTTGCACTTTTCTCCCCTCCTAAACCTCCTCCTTGGAACAATAAAAGAAGAAGTTTTTCATTGTTTTAAAAACCCTCCCCCCAGGTCCATTCCACTATACAGCCTTCGCTGTGGACTTCTGTCATGATAAAAATACCTAGTAATTTTCCCTCTGAAACAGTTTTCTACCTCATTTGTTTCAATGCAGTATACATTATTGAACCCATCCTTCTCAGTCTCCCCCCAACTCAGATGTCAGTCCTGTTTTACAACAGTGACACCATGCAATATTTGTCCTTTTGTGACTGAGATACTTTACTCAGCATAATGTCCTCCAGGGTCACCCATTTTGAATAATACTGCATAAGTTCCTTGGTTTTCAATGCAGAGTAGTATTCCATACCACAGCTTCTCTATCCATTTGTTTGTTGATGGACACTTAGGTTGTTTCCAACTCCTTGCTTTTGTGAACAAATCCACAATAAACATGGGTGTGCATACTCTTTGGGGTATATTCCTAGTAATGGAATTGCTGGGTCAAATGGTATCTCTATTTGCAACTTTTTGAGAAAGCGCCATACCTCCTTCCACAATGGTTGCACCGTAAATTTTAAGTTCTATTTCTCCAAAGCAATAGACAGATGTTTTGAAATGGCTATGTGTTTTCAGTTAACACACAGTATGTTTCAGACACATTGATTGCTATTATTCAGTTTCCAAGTTGGGAATTTTTTTTGTGTTAAAGGATATGCCTAAAATTAACTCCAAGTTCTTGAAGAGAATGTCCAAAGTAAATCTAAGTAAAATAAATTCAAAACTTAATACTATTAAAAAACAAAACAAACAAACTTAACACTCTTCGTTCACCGAATAATGTAGTTTACTAGGAACACTTATTTAACGTATAAAGATATTCATTACCATATATAATTTTAAGTTGACCCTTAATATTTTGTTAAAAAATCTTTTAATCTAAGTAGTACGTAGGTTGGGCATAGTCTCATTATTATTAACCAGCATTAAAAGAGAAAAATCTTACACTATACCCTCTTCTGCCAACCATTTTCAAATTTTACTTGTAACTATATATAAATACAAAGTACTTAATCAAAACAAAATAAATAAAATTTGATCAACCCTCTTTTTAAAAACTTTTGTTTTATATCGGTTTGCTTACCAAGTTTATATGTTAAATTTCACACTATTCTTCATTCACATTGTTTCATGCAATTATTCTTATTCATTATGTTTTATAATATTAATCACGTGTAGACTATGCACACCATTACCCTGTCTTTTCAGATCCTTACTAGATCTTTCCTACCCATCCTTACCCGTCTGCTCCTACCCCTCCCCCCTTGAATCTCCTCACACGTTTTACTAGTTATCCTTCTGTTTTCACAATAATGGTCTTATGCATTATTTGTCTTAATGAGACTGAATTAGTACAGTCTTTATAATGCTTGCCAGTCTTTCCCAAGGTATATAGTCTTTTTCAAAATCATTGCTCCTGAGTGCTGGATTGTATTCCATTGTGCATATGTACCACAGTTTTTGAATCCTTTGAGTTGTAGTTGGACATTTGGAGTATTTCTATGTTTCTTGCAGTGGTGAATACTGGTGCACTGGACTTTGGTGTACAAATCTCCATTTGTGTCTCAGTTCTAATTTCTTTGGGGTATATGCCTAGTAGTGAAACAGCTGGGCCGTACTGTTTCTGTGTTCAGCTTTTTTTAGGAAACACCAAACTACCTTCCAGAGTAGTTGTACCATTTTACAATCCCCCCAGCTCTCCACATCTTCTCCTGCATTTGTTGTTTGCTATCCTGCTAAACTTTGCCACTCCACTGGAGTGAGATGGATTCTCATTGTGATGTTGATTTGCACCTCTCTTATTGTCAGTGATTTTGAGCATTTCTTCACATGTCTGTTGACCATCCCAATGTCTTCCTGTCTGAAAAGGCTTAACCATGTCTTTTGCCTATTTTGTAAATTGGGTTATCAGTCTTTTTTGTTTTTGGAGGCCAGTAATAGCCTATAAACTTTTGTTAGGAGACCCTTGTCTGAGATGGTATTGGCAGTTTTTTTCCTGTCTAAGTTTTCTCTTCACCTGATTGGATAAAAGGTTATAACGCGCACAGGGGTTTACTTTTTAGAAGGTTCCATTCATTAATTATTATCTCAGATTGTGCATTTTGTCAGCATCTTTATACCATAGACTAGGCCTTCTAAGCTTCATGACAAACACTTTTTGTTTTTAAAACTATGCATGCAATACAATCTCCCTTCCCCTTTGTTTGTTTGTTTTATGTTGGTTTCCATACAACGTTTGTATACATTGTGTTTCACACTATCCTTCATTCACATTGTGCTTCATACAATCATTTTCATTCATTATGTTTTATAAAATCAATCAACATTAAACTATGTTCTTCATTATCCTGACTTTCCAGATTGCCGCAGGATCATTCCCGTTTCCTTTACCACCAGCCCGCCCTCACCCCTCTGCTCCCACTCCTTCCTTACTTGGATCCCCATACATTCCTTTTGTATCCATTCTTCCTTTTTAAAAATCTACATAGAAAGTCACTGATTTAGCACAATTACTGTTAAAACCAAAACCCGGTAATAATTTTACAAAACAGAAGTTCCTTTTGCTAGATTCTTCCCCTAAGAACTTGCAATTTAGTCTATAAATTTTGGTATGGTTACAACACCATGGATGATTACTGGGCAATGGCCCCTTACTCCTGACTGTTTTTATAGGTCTGGGATAAAACTACTATTTAATTACTTAAACTATCAGTTTAATTAATAAATAATTGTTCCAGATGAATTTTCATTGTTTTCATTTTAGAGACCAGATGTGGTTCAGCTAATTGGAAATACAGACTTAAAGCATATTTAATTAAATATGATTTTGAAATCTGAAATGCAAAAGAAATAATTTCTATATTTTGAAGCTGATCTTTTCACAGTGTGATTTTTCATAATTTGATTTTTTACTTTATTTGTCTCAGAGGAACTTCTTTCATTCCATTGTGTAGAATTCCCTAGTAATTGGGACTAGTTGGGGATAAGTAATTCTGAGGAACTTTTTGCTAAAGATTTAATCAAAATGAACTGGTCACATATTTTAGAAGGATAAAGCAAAAGGTGTAATTGGCTATTGTTGTTATTATGTGCCATCAAGTCTCTTACGACTTATAGCGACCTTATGTACAACAGCCCTGAAACCTGCTCTATCCTGTGTCAACCTTATTGTCGCTGACACACCCACTCTTATTACCCCAGTCACTGAGTCAGTCCCATCTCATCATGACTCTTCCTCTCTTGTGCTATCCCTCCACACATCCAAGCATGATGTCCGTCTCCAAGGACTGGTTCCTCCTTACAACATGATAAAAATGTGCCAGACAAAGCCTCAGAATTCTAGCCTCCAAGGAACAGCTTGGTTTCACCCTCTCTAGGATGAACCTAGCAATGACTTTTTTTTAAACTATGAGCTCTGAAAACCCTATGTACAACAGAACACATTTAGATAATAGAAACGGCAAAGGAGGTTGAGTTTTCAAGTATGGAAATACAAAGGAAGAGGAACAGTTGTAAGGAGACACTGGTGATTGGGATTGGCCATCCACTTCTGAAAGAGCAGGCCGCTGAAAGCCCTATGTACAACAGAACACATTTAGATAA
>NW_006400123.1:866758-902784 GCF_000299155.1 Elephantulus edwardii
TCTGTTAGCTGAAATATGTCGATTGGTATACCATCTATTCTGGGGGCCTTATTTTTTGCTATTTCCTTCAGAGCAGCTTGAACTTCTGCCTCCATCACCATAGGCTCTGGCTCAAATGCTATTTCATTGAATTCTTCTCTATCTGCCAATTCATTTCCATACAATGACTCAGTATATTCCTTACATCTTCTTTTGATACCTCCTGGATCATTTAACATTCTGCCGAAAGCATCCTTGATTGCAACAACTCGAGGTTTGAATTTGTTCTTCAGTTCCTTGAGCTTAAGAAATGCTGAATGAGTTCGGCCCTTTTGATTTTCCGACTCTAGCTCCTCGCACATTTCATTGTAGTATTTTGCTTTGTCATTCCGTGCTGCCCTTTGGAATCTTCTGTTCAGCTCTTTAGTGTCTTGAATTCTTCCTTGTGCTTTGGCTTCTCTATGTTCCAGTGCAATCTTCAGAGTTTCTTCTGACATCCATCATACAAAAAAATTTCAAAACTCAAACCAAGTCTAATAATTATAATGCAACATAGAATTGGACTTAAGTAGGAAAGAAAGCCCTCGACAAGATGAATAGACAGGGTGAATGTAACAGTGGGCTCAAGCATGTCAGGGATCGTGGGGATAGCACAAAGGACCACTGGGTTCACATCTATATTGTTCAGGGTTCAGATTGATCACTATGAATCACAATTGATTTAATGGCCTATGACAACAAAAGCAGCATTTATTTGAAATGCGTATTTTGTTTAGTGTATTATTTTAACACGTATTAATTGCTTTTAAAGTTAGGATTATTTCTCATACATTATTTTCCATGCTCTGTAGGACCCAGCCCTGTTTCATGTGTGTCTGTGTATGTATATATATCATTTTAAGCACTTACTAAGCACCTCTGCTTATCTTTTTTTAATTTATTTTTATAATTATCTCTTTAAATATTTTTGTCCTTAATAAAATTATTGATAATTACCAGGTTTTGAAATTAGAAAAATACATGGAGGGGTTTTTTTCCCCAAATGAGATCAGAAGTTACATATTTTTTCTGCCCTGGGCCATTCCTTGGCTTTGACAGTTTTGATGCAGTTTAAATCTTAGTGAATGCAAGCCATGTTCCTACCCTGCTTCAGATTTTCTCTAGCTATAGAGGGTGTTTCCAGAATAAATAATCTCCTTGTAGCCTCATAGAATAAAAGTGAATCATCACAGGACTAGTTTGACTTACTGAAAATAAATGAGAGAATTACTGTCTAGTCTCAAATACTGAGCATTGGACACATGGGAAAATTAAATAGTTAGGCATCAGGTCTTAGAACCGTCCTCCTCACAAAGTTTTGAGTCTATTGAAAACAGGCTGTTCTAATTAGGTACTCTTACTTAACTGAGGCTTATAAGAACTTAATGGAGTTTGAAGAACAAAAGTACCTCAATATGCACAATGGACTATTTGATGTAAGGTTTGGGTTGTTTTTTTTTTTAATGTGACATCGAATGAGAAATGCAGCTAACCACATCTGACTTATCTGTAAGAGGTAGAAATAACTAACATTGTCTAAATTGGGGGGGGGGGAAATATAATCCCTTAGTAGTTAGAAAGAGGATACAGAAAAAAATGACTGGCGATAAATTCATTATTAAAACTTGTAATTACAAGCATACCTGATCATACTGTACAGATGCAGAATTCAGAATGTGCTGACCCGTTCAGATGTGTAGGCTTTTACCTAGGAAGTGTGTTATGTCTCTGGTGGAGCATGATTAAGCCTATGGTCCATGTCAGTGTCTTACCTTGAGTCACGTAACAAAATGAGGGGAGTCAGCTTTTCATTGTAAAAGCATTTACTCCGTGGTCATGAATTTATACATAAATATGGATCAGTGCTCTGCTAACAATTTGAAAACAATCTCTCTCTTTTATATATCTGTATCTATCTATATCTATCTATCTATCTATCTATCTATCTATCTATCTATTTTAAAGGGGAAAAACACACAAAACAGGATGTTCCAGTTTAATTTCTCTGAATTTCCACTCATGGCGATCATTGTCATTGTTTTTTAATTTCCTCTGAGCATGTGGTCATTATGGACCATAACATTCTCATTTGTTGAGATAGGAATGATTCTAGCAGTCTTCTTGTGACATTTTAAACTTCTGTCCAAGGTAAAAATGTTTGCTTTCTGATAAATACCATGTTTCATTTTAAAAATTGAAGTTGTCTGAGTAATTCTCCAACATTCCTTATTATACATAATGTAGACTGAGTGATCCCAAGATTGTAATAACCAATCATTTTTAATTGGTTGAGCAATTTTAATAACTCTGTTTGGTCTTGGTGTTTGGGTGGACACGGAATTGCTCAGCAAGTTTTTGTGATTTGAAGAGACTATACTGCTGTGTGTCCTCCACCTAATACTCAAAACCTAAAATAAAATTAAGGGGTGGGGGAAGGAAAAACCATACGCTCAGGGTGAACCAATTTATTTATTTATTTATTTTTTAGGTTTCCATTTATAAGGGTTTATTGGCACTGCATTTGAATCTCTTGCTTCTTTTCTGAGTATGTGGTAGGATTGTATGACCCTGCTGCCTTTAATGTTAGCTGTGAACACACAGCTCACTCTGTCAGTAGAGTTTGGACTGTGAGTTGAGATGAACTGAGAGTGAGTTTTGGTCTTTCTCGGTCTCTGACACCTTGGCTAGGCCCTTTAGTTTCTACAGTAATGGACCATTCCACATCAGTCATATAGGATGAGTTGGATGTAGACCCTTTCTTGTTTTAAGCCACTGAGATACTGAAGACAATTTACTATAACAACATAACTTAAATCTACATTGATGTATAAAATTTATCAAAGCAACCTCTTGAACCGAGTGGTATAATATCGTTTTAACATATTAATTCTCTACTCTGTGTCTCTGGAGGCTTGGAGAAAAACAATAGTCTTAAATATCAGGAAGAAACAAAGAGGAGAGCTTTTCTCAAAAACAGTACAACAATCCATATGTTAGCTTCAAATGTTAAGATGTTTAGATAGTCACTTCTGCACTCTAAATCCATAGTTGTTTCAAGAAAAACCAATAAGTAGTAAACTGAGGGTAGCCAGTATCAACTTTTAATATTTTACCTCCTGTGCAACCATTTTGAATAAGCTTTTTTCTTTATCTGGATGTGATTTTTTTTTTTTCAAATTCTCTTCAACCTCCTTGTCCCTAAGAGAAATTTCTAATTAGCTTGGATACACTCTTACAAATGCATAGTCTACCAAGATTTCTTCCTGATTACTGAATTAATGTATTTTTTTTAACCCTTAACAAGCATTTGCCCCTCACTTGGCAAGAAAAAACCACACACACATATTCAGTGTAGGCATGCATAGGTAGATACCGAAGCTATTGATTCTGATACCAAGGAATAGTAGGTTTATTCACAAAGTGTATTTCTTATTATAACTTGTCAAAAGCAGAAACAGCAAAATATCACTTAGAAAATTATTAAATAATAACTGGTTGTTATGTTTGAGATCCATGTATGTGAATAGGTGTGTGTGTGTGTATATATATATATATATATATATATATATATATATATATACATATACATATACATATATATATATATACACACATACATACATATGATTTCCTTTACAGTTAATGAGAAAAGGCTAGAAGGCTAAAATGCTTTATTGTAATTGTAATTTTTATCAGATTGTATTGTTCTGCATCACAACATTATGATTAATAACACAGTGAAGGGAGAACTGGCATTGGCAACTTAACATTTAATTTATTGTTATGCAGCTATATGTTAATAATGAAAATATTGTTTGGAATTTTTTATAAAAATATGAGTGCAGATTGCCAGGACTTAACACGCTCTCAGAAAGTTCATAAAAAAGTTTAACTATTAATAAAGCTGTAGTAAATAGATATATCAAAACATTTGTCATTTTCAGTGTTCTTCACATGTACAATTCAGTAGCATTGTTGTGTCATTATGTTGTATAGTCATCATCCATTTAAATCACTGCTGTCTCTTAGTGACTCCCTTCTCACTTCTACTTGCTAATCATCATCATCATAATAATAATGATGATGATTTTAAAAAACAAACCCTTTGCCATCAAGTCAGTTCTAACTCACAGTGACAGAATAGCCTCAGGACAGTTTATAAGATTGTAAGTTTTCAGAGGGCAGGCAGCTATGTCTTTTCTCCTGAAAAGTAGCTGATGGTTTGAATCATTAATTTTAAGGGAGCTGCTAAGCACCTATGTCCAGACAAACTGAGGTCTTCGTAGTTACCTATTCTAGAGTTAAATACATCAGACTGCCAAAAGAACCAACAAATCAGTCTTTGGAGGAACTGCAACCAGAGTGCTCCTTAGAAGCAAGGATGGTGAAACTTCATCTCTCATAATTTGAGCATGTTTTCAGGAAGGACCATTAATTAGAAAAAGTCAGCTAAGAACCATGATCCTCTATGAGAAGAATTAACAGTTACTACACAGTGGGCTTGAACATGATGGAGATTGTGAGGATGGTGTAGAATAGTCCAAGATAATAGTCTGTTGCTCATTGGGTCACTAGGAGTTGAAGTTCACTGAACGACACCTAATGACATTATAAATATTTCCTACCAGTGGAATCTGTATTTATCTTTTGGTGACTGAGTTTTTCAGTTGGTGTGATATTGTCAAAGTCCATCAATATGTTCATAAGTAACCTGACTGTCACAGAAATTGCCAGATGTAAAAATCTGTAGCTTTAAAGAGTCATCCATCAGGGATTGGAAGGGTCACTAGAAGTCAGGCAGGAGCATTTCTAGAATAGTTCTTTGAAAACTCTCAGCTCCAATGGGAAACAGTTGCATCAGATCACTTATTGGGCACTGCTTTCTTCATTTTTAAAAAATATTCAAGTTGAATTTGTTTTGATCCTTCCAAAGTGAATAAATATAGGCCATGCAAGAAATTATCTTGAGTATTATAAACCTGATACAGTACTGAGGGTACAGTCAGATATCTAGTTTCATAATTCAAGTTGTATTCATGTTTCAGGCATTCATTCAGTTTGATTTTGCATTTGCTATTCATGAGATCTCAGGCCATGGAAAGTTATTCAGATATAGAAGCAATCCTGATGACTACTAGGTGGTTGTATCTTGACAAACTGTAATCAGGATTTGTAATCTCTCAGTGGGAAGCATGAAATTACTGGCATTATATAAAAAGAGCATCACAACGGAAATGGCTTTGCATCTACCCAGTGTTATTTGGGGGTTCTTTGAAGTGTGACATAAAAGCAAAAGAACAAAAAGTTTAGCTATTTGCAGGTTTACACCTGCAGATAGTAGTTAAAATTGCAACTTTTTAGACCTTTGCCTCCTTGAAATTCTGTGTTTGTGCTTTGCAGTCCTTGAGTAGAGGACGTATTACATTTTATTTCCTCTTCTTAAGAAAGAAATTGGAAGTATAATAAGTGGTGATAGCATGTTGTTCTTATTATGTACCGTAAAGCAGTCTGTGACTCATCGCAACCCTATGTACAACAGCTCTCAACTCTGCTCTGTCTTGAGCCAGTTTCATTGTCTCTAGCACATCTGCCCCCATTACTCTAGTGGCTGTGTCAATCCATCTCATCTAGGGTGTTTCTCTCTTGTGCTTTCCCTCCACCCTTCCAAGCATGATGCCTCTTTCTAAGTACTGACTGGTCCCTCCTGGCAACATGCCTATAGTTACTACGTAAGATGGAGCTTCAAAATCCTTGCCTCCAAGGAGCAACCTGATTTCACAGTTGGACCTGTTTGTTCTCTGTCAATTAAAAAAAAACAAAAAAAACCACAAAAACCCAATAGCCACAAATCAGTTAAAAAAGTGTTAACATTTTCTGGTAAACATTATTGACTTCTTACAAATAAAACAGCTTCAGTAAGATTCTTATTAGACATTCCTGTTTTTATTTCTTTCTCTCTGCTTTTAAATATAATTAAGTCTTGATAATGTAAAAAAATACCAAACAAAAGTTATTTTCTTTTAATAAATTGGCAATGATGGCAGAAAAAAAATGTGTGATGATGATAACAATGTGGGAAGTATGTTATATCCTGTTTGGTATGATTATAAATGTGTATAACCTTTTAAAATTCCAATTATACAATATCTATTACAAATCTAATTCTTGCATGAAGATGGATGTGTATAAATGCCATATATAGTGTTTTTATTTAAAATATTTGCAATTAATAAATCATTAGTTGTACAAAATTCTATCATGCAATCTCTAGTCACATTTCTTTCATGAAGAACAATTTTCCAACTGTTCCTTTGTTTCCAACTTTTATATTACAGTCACCGGTTATCAATGCATCGTAATTAAATATTTGATCAGTTTTACATTTCAAAAGTTGGCCTTCACCTGATGGACTACATAGGAATCAGACTGATTTCACCTTTAGAAAGAGACACTGGAGAAGCTTACTATGAACAATCAAAACTAGATCAACATGACCAAGGTCTGACTGTCATAATTTCAGTTTGAACCTGAATATAAATAATTGGTATCAATTACTTATATGCAGGTTCTGATTGAAGTTGAAGAAGTTAAAACAAGGCCACAAGAATGGAAATGTGTCATTGAGTGTATCCCAAATAAACTTTACAACCATTTTATAAATAGATTTGATGGACTGAACATTAATGACTAAGAATGAAATGAGTTGCAGAATAACATTAAAGACATCATCCATGAGAAAAAAAACCGAACAAGTCATTATAAAGACAGGGAAGACAGAAACAAACAAACAAACAAACAAAAAAACACAGAAGGGGTGTCAAAGAGACTCTGAAACTTGGATTGGAATAAAAAGAAGCCAAAACAAGGGAAAGGAATGCTGAAATAAGGGAATTGACGATTTCATGATTTTATAACCTCACTAATTGTGAGAAATGGGAATCCCAGACCACTTGATTCTGCACATGCAAAACCTATATGTAGATCAAGAAACATTGGTCCGAAGACACTAAGGAAACTGCATGAGAAAGGTGCATATACTGGTTGTATCCTTTCAGCATATTCAGTCTGTATGCTAAGCAAAATACTTGAGTAGCTGGACTGCATAAAAAAGAATGTGCCATCAGAATTGGAGGAAGATTTATTAGCAGTCTGTGTTGATGATGCAACTAGCAATCTTATTTACACAAAGTGAAGAAGAGTTGAAATATTAACTGAAAAAGGCCAAATCATACAGCCTTCGATATGGGTTACATCTCAACACCAAAAGAAAATTTTCACCTCTGGACCAATAATCAGAGATAGGGAAATTATTTAACTTTTCAACAGTTTAACTTTACTTGGATCCATGTTCCACATCTTTGGGAACAGTAATCAAGCAGCCATAGGGTGTGCTGCACTGGAAAATTCTTTTGTTATTTACCTCTCCAAAGTGCTACAAAAGCAAGAAAGGAGGTTTAATGATACCATTCAAATCAGGTGCACCTGACCCAGTCCTTGGTATTTTCACTTGCTACTTCTGGCAGCCTAGTGGTAAGAATTTTCCCTTCAATCCCAAAGGCATAGGTTCAAATCCATCAACTGCTCTCTCACAGAAGGATAGGCAATCCAGCCCTGTGCAGTTAAAACTGAAATATTAAAAGTATTGATTAAAAAGTTCACTTGAATAAAAGTTTGTGTGCATCTGTATTTTAATAGGATAATGTTTATTAGTCAAATAATATGATTATATTTTAGATTTGTGATGTTGTTAGATGCCGTCAAGTGTAGAAATTACAGTGATCTTCCATATACCAATAGATTCTGTGTACCATCAGATCTGAAAGAGACCTGAAATAAGCAAAAAATTTCTGAGAAACAAAAATGCAGTAGATAGCATAGCACTCCCTGACCTCAAAACCAACTACACAGCTGTAGTAACCAAAACAGCACGGTACTAGTACAGTGACAGGCACGTAGACCAATGGAACAGAATTGAGAACCCAAAATAGACTCAGCTCTCTATGGTCAACTGATAGTCGACAAGGAAATAAAACCTATCAAATGGGGAAATGAAAACCTCTTCAACAAATGGTGCTGGTAAAACTGGCCTGCTGCCTGCGGAAAGCCACGATCCACAGCTCTCCTAATACACAAAAATCACCTCAAGGTAGATCAGAGACCTGGGAGTAAACCCCAAACCTTAAAGTACATAAGAGACAAACTGAGATCTAGCTCGGAGAGCCTAGTTTGTGTTCTAAAGAGATTTCCAAATACAACCAGAAGTGCACAATCTGGAGAAGATAAAATTGATTAATGTGACCTTCTAAAGATTAATCCCTATGCACAACAGAAACTTTTCCCAACAGAGTGAAAAGAAAACCTGCTGACTGGGAAAATTATTTGGCAATACCATTTCAGACGAAGGTCTTATATAAAAAGTTTACAGAATCCTGCAGGGCCTCTACAAGAAAAAAAAAAACTGATCACAGAATGGGCAGAATACATGGAAAGACTTAAAAGACTTAGAAATAATATTAAAAAAACCCCAGCAGCATACTTTTCTATTGTTGTGTGCCCTCAAGTTAGACTAGGCTGTGCCACTACCGGGTTTTCGGGTAGAGATTTCCCATCTTTCTCTTGCAGAGCAGCTGATGAGTTTGAACTAGATGTCTGGATTTGCAATGCTTCTTACCACAGCCATAGCAATTGCCAATTCAGGTTTTATTCATGTATACTGTAGTTGATGTTATCATGTGCTATCGAGTGACCTGTGACTCATAGCAACCCTATGTACAACAGCCGTAAACTCTGCTCTGTCCCTTGCCAATCTTATTGTCTCCGACACAACTATTCACATTACCTCAGTGACTGAATCAGTTCACCTCATTGAGAGTCTTCCATTCCTGCGCTGTCCTTCCACCTTCCCAAGCATGATGTCCCTCTCCAAGGACTGATCCCCCCTTGCAACTTGTACAGAATATGTCAAACAAAGCTTCAGAGTCCTTGCCTCCAAGGAGCAGCCTAATTTCACTCTCTCCAGGAAGAACTTGTTTGTTCTCCTAGCAGTCCATGGTGTATTCAGTACACTTCCATGGTGTATCAGTACACTTCTCCAGCACCACAGCTCAAAGAAAGGCATCAATTCTCCTTTTATCATCCCTAGTCATTGTCCAGCTTTCTGATGCATAGCAAGCAGTTGCAAAGACCATAGCCTGGATTTAGGAGCATTTGTAGAGAGACCTGGAATTGGAGTATTCTAAGGGAAGAACTTGCTCAGCATTTCTCAAGCTGAATGGATTGAAGTATTAAATACTCAAGTTGCAGTGTTTAGAGATGTTGTGGGCAAAGCCTCAGCTGCAAAACTTAAGAGATACTATGGACAAAAAATCTTGAATGACTAAGGAAAGATCAAAAGAAGATGGAAGGAATAGAATACATAGAATCATTGTTTCAAAAAGAATTGACTGACACTTATTTAAGGTGGTGCCATATGATCAAGGGCTGATGCTAATGAAGGAAGAAGTTTAAGCTGCACTGAAGACAATGCATGTTTCAACCAACAGATGCAGCTCTGGATTCGCTCACCAATCAATGCCAGTAAATTTGGAGGACAGTAGTCTGGCTGACTGGCTGGAAGAGATTAATTTTTATTTTCATTCCTAAGAAAGGTGATCCAACAGAACGTGGTAATTATCAAACAATATGATTAATATCAGATAAAATACTACTGGAGATAATGCAAAAACAAGTAGAACAGCACATGCACAGAAATTCAAACTGGATTTAGAAGAAGCTGTGGTCCCAGGGATATTATTGTTGATATCAAATAGATCCTGACTAAAATTAAAAAAAAATTCAGAAGAGTATCTATTTGTGCTTTATTGACTATGTAAAGGCATTTGACTGTGTGGATCATAACAGATTATGGCTAATGTTGAGAAGAATGGGAATCCCAGAGCACTTAGTTGCACTTAGGCGAAACCTATACCTAAGGCCAAGAAGCAGTTGAGCCAGCAGAGGACAGGAGTATTACATGGTTTAAAGTTAAGAAAGGTGTGCATTAGGGTTGTATCCTTTCTCCATACCTATTCGGTCAGTATTGTTGTTGTTGTTATGTGCTGCCAAGTCGCGTGCGACTCATAGCAACCCTATGTAAAACAGCCCTAAACCCTGTCCTATTCCTTGCCAGTCTCACTGTCTCTAGCACACCGATTCCCGTTTCCCCAGTGACTGATTCAATACATCTCATCGAGGGTCTTCCTCTCCAAGGACTGATCTCGCCTTGCAACATGTCCAAAGTATGTCAGACAAAGCTTCAGAATCCTTGCCTCCAAGGAGAAGCCTGGCTTCACCTTCTCCAGGACAAACGTGTTTCCTAGCAGTCCGGTATATTCAGCAGTCTTATCCAACACCAAAGCTCAAAGGCTTCAACTCTCCTTCTATCATTTTTATTTATTATCCAGCTCTCTGATGCATAGCAAGTAATTGCAAAGACCATTGCTTCAATTAGGTGCACTTTAGTCTCCAGACTGATATCATTGCTCTTCACTACTTTAGAGAGGTCTCAGACAGCAGACTTTCCCAATGCAATTCATCTTTTAATTTCCCAGCTAATTGTACCAAGAGTGTTGACTGTAGAGCCAAGCAAACTGAAGCTGTGAACAATCTCAATCTCTTCATCATCCATCATGATGCTGCCAGTTGGCCCAGTGGTGAGAATCTTTGTCTTCTCGATGTTGAGCTTCAATCCATATTGGAGGCTGCAGTCCTTGACTTTCTGCAGCAAGCCCTTCAGGTCCTCCTCAGTTTCAGCAAGCAGCCTTGTGTCATCTGCATAGCGTAGATTGTTGATGATTCTACCTCTAGTCCTGATGCCACAATTTCCCTCATAGAGCCCAGCCTCCCAGATAATCAGTTCTGCATATAGATTGAAAAGATATGAAGATAGGACACATCCTTGACGCACACCCTTTCCAATTTTGAACCATGCAGTGTTGCCTTGCTCTGTACTGACAGTTGCCTCTTGGTCCAAGTATAGGTTTTGCTTAAGTACAATCAGGTGTTCTGGGATTCCCTTTCTTCTCAGAGTCAACCACAGTTTGTTGTGATTCATACTGTCAAATGCCTTTGCATAGTCAATGAAACATAGATAGACATTCCTCTGGTGCTCTCTGCTTTCAGCCAAGATCCATCTGACATTAGCTATAATATCCCTAGTGCCATGGCCTCTTCTAAATCCAACCTGCACTTCAGGCAGTTCTCTGTTGATGTGCTGTTCCAGTCATTTTTGGATAATCTTCATCAGAATCTAGCTTGTATGTGATATCAATGATACTGTTTGATAATTTCTACACTCTGTTGGATCACCTT
This sequence comes from Elephantulus edwardii, assembly GCF_000299155.1. NCBI lineage: Eukaryota > Metazoa > Chordata > Mammalia > Macroscelidea > Macroscelididae > Elephantulus > Elephantulus edwardii. The sequence continues at coordinate 878,126 of NW_006400123.1, forward strand.
TTTTTGGAATGGGAACAAATATAGATCTCTTCTAGTCAGTAGGCCAGGTGGTTGTCTGCCAAATTTCTTGGCACAACTTGGTGAGCACATCCAGAGCAGCATCTTCTGTTGAAATATGTCAATTACTATGCCATCAATCCTGGGGCCTTGTTTTTTGCCAATTCTTTGAGAGCCCCTTGAACTTCCTCCTTCATCATCACAAGCTCCTGCTCATACGTTGTTTCATGAAATTATACATAAGTATGGAATATGAAAGAATGTCACATATAAGCACAATATTATAAGGAATCATCTTTGAAAGAGCAGGGATATTATTCATGTGTGGTTTTTCTCTCTTATTTCTCAAAATAGTACTGTTTTCATTGTAACAAGAAAAATAGTGATTTTAGTGATAAATTACATGAATAATATTTTATAAAAATTTTCAGTGTAGTCTATAGATCAGTGATTTTATTGATTTTTCAAGTTTTGTTTTAAATATATCTAGATATGTGTTTCAGTGTTTTTTTTTTTTGCTAAAGAGTGTATTTGGAACAATTTCCACAGCATAGTAAATATTTGTATACTAGCTGCTTTTGTAATTGGGTTTTTTTCCCATCCTATTGATAGGTTATGATTTATTTATATTGTTGTTGTTGCTATTATATGTTGTTGAGTTGCTTACAGCTCATAGTGACCCTATGTACAACACCTCTGAACCTTGCTGTATCTTGAGCTAACCTCACTGTTTCCGATATACCTACCCCGACTACCCCAGTTCCTAAGTCAAACCATCTCATCCAGTGTCATCTGCTCTTGCACTGTCCCTCCACCCTTCCAAGCATGATGTCCCTCTCCAAGAACTGGGCCCTTTTAGCAACATGCCCCAAGTATGTGAGTTGGAGCTTCAAAATCCTTGCCTCCAAGGAACAGCCTGGTTTCACTCTCTCCAGGATAAACTAGTTTGTTCTCCCAGCAGTCCATGGTATAGTCAGTTCTCTTCTCCAAGACTGTAACTCAAAAGGCATCAATTCTTCTTGTTTTATTCTTGGTCATTGTCCAGCTTTCTGATGCATAGCAAGAAATTGCAAAGACCATGGCCTGGATCAGGTGCACCTTAATTCCTAGATTGATATTGTTACTCTTCAGTACTTTGGAGAGGTCCCTGACAAAATATTTTCCCAGTTCAATTTGTCTTTTTATTTCCTAGATCCTGATATTAAGAGTGTTGATTGTGGAGCCAGGAAAACTGAAGTTGCTAACAATCTGTCTCTTCTCCATCTAGCATGATGCTGCCAATCAGCCCGCTAGTGAAAAATTTATTTACTTTTTTCTCATCAACACCAAACTCTAGTTCTAGTGTCTTTTTAGACTGTTAGAGCTGTCATTTTCTGTAAGGTTTGCCTTTCTGGCCTTCTAAAACATCTGTTAAACATCATTAGTAATCTATCCTCTTTATTGCATTTAGTGGCTGTTTTAAAATGTGTAACAATAAGTATTTGACCTTTTGTATTGATGAATTACATATTCATTCAGAATTGGCAAGGTAAGGGTCCATTCTTGAAGAGCACAGTAGCTGGAAATGTTTTTTTCCAAGGGTTGTGACAGACAAGAAACGTAAATCTGTGACTGGCCTGATAAGCCTAAAATATTTACTATCTTTTGCTGTACGGAAACAGTTTGCCAAACCCTCAACTAGAGCAGTAGAAAAACTCATTTGCTTGGTCCTTCACCTTGCCTTACTTTATGCGTATTAAAGTCAAGGTATCATTTTACCCTTTCAGAATAACACATTTGTTTGATATTTCTGACTGTTTAAAAAGTGAATCCCTAGGTCAGTAATATTTTTTCTTTTTTCTTTATGTAACTTATAACAAATTTACCATAAAAATGAAAGTATGATGTTAGAGATAATAATGTGCTCAGCATTTTGTTTTGTTTCTCTTAAATAATTTTTAATTGTGATTTTAGTGAAAGTTTACAGAAAAGTTGAATTTTCATTTATTCATTGTTGCACAATTCCCTGTCACTCCCCTCCTCCTCACCCATTACACTTTAAAATATAAAATGATAAAATGACTTTTATCATACGTATAATGCCTAATCAAATATGATTAGGACTCAGCATTTTGACGCAGTTTTAAGAGGAGAATGTGGAAAGAACACAGGCTAAGTTACTATAGTCTGGCTTGCTATTGTTTTCTGTCATAGACTTTTAAAAAACCAAAGAATTTCTTGTATTTGTTTATTTATCAAATGACACAAAACCCACTCAGTCATTCCAGTTTCTTATCTGAACTTCATAGAAGCAACATATTGTTTAAGCTGTTCTTAGTATTTAATATAAAATACCTAAAAATATTTACGTACTTACTATATATCACGTTAACAGAAATTATTAATGTTATCAAGAATTCAATTTTACTTGTATCATCAGTCAACATCAGTGAGGCAGCAGTCAAGAATTCACACATTACATTGAGAAAATCTGCTGAAACAGATCTCTTTAAAGTATTAAAAGCAAAGATGTCACCTTGAGGTCTGAAGGTGCATTTGACCCAAGTCATAGTATTTTCATTTATCACATGCATGAGGAAGTTAAACAGTGATTAAGGAAAATTAGAGAAGAATTGATGGTTTTGTATTATGATCTTGGTAAAAAATATGGAGAACACCTTGGGCTACCATAAGAATAAACAAACCTGGCTTGGAAGAAGTGCACTTAGGAAAAAGGACTAGACTCTGTGTAGACACTTATTTTGGACTGTTATTAAGGTTATCACTCTGTAATGAGAGGCTGTGTCTGCGGCAGGCCTGGATGCGCCTGTGCAGTTGTTCTGCTCTAGAAGTTGGTTTCTTGAGTCTTGATGGGGGGTCACATAAGGAAAGTTTTGGGTTGTGTTTAATTCGTGATACTGTTTGTTTTGGGGTTTTTTTCTTTCACAAGCTGGTGTCAGTTGGACATTTGCCTGTTTTGGCCAACAAGGACCCAGTGGTAGAGGCTTGCTAAAGGAGGGTGTGTCTTTAAAATGTCTTAATTTTAGAATGAACATTCTTTAAATGGTGCAGCAGTCGTTTGTCTATTTGCTGTACTGAATAACTTGCAGTTGCTGTGATAATGAACACTGTGCCATAGTTGTGTCAGATACCATAATGATTACCCATCATGGACAGTGTTTGGAGGAGCTTCCAGATTAATTCATGTTTGGAAGCAGGAGTCACATCTGCTTCCTACAGCCTTTGGAAGCTCTATAAACTATAAATTCTATAAACATACAGAAATTATGTTAATTATAGAACAGAGTTTAGGTCTTTTGTTCATAGGGTCACTATGAGTCGTATTCAACTTGAAGGCACTTAACCACTGCTAAGTGAGACTAGTGTTGTTATATTTGGAGGAACATTCTTCTATGTCACTCTTCATCAGTTTGCTGTACTGAGGTAATCTGGGTTTGCTGTGATGCCAAACCTTGTGCCATTGGGGTGTCAAATATCATATTTGTTTCACAATGTGGACAGTGTTTGGTGGAGATCCCAGTTTGTTTTTTAGGTGTTTTTTTTAATGTATTTTTCTTATTTATTTTTTTGAGATCCCAGTTGTAAAACATGTTTGGAAGCAGGAGAAGCATCCACTTTCTAAACCACATGCCTATGGAAAATATGAACTTGGAGAAACGACAGTAGTTATGGAAAGGCATTAGGTCCTTTTGTTCAAGAGTTGCTATGAGTCCTACTCAATGGCAAAATCAACAGCAACAGTGACTTCAAGAGGGATCAATCCTTGAGGAACATCATGCTCAGTGAAGCAGAGGATACTGAATGAGAAGTCACTCCTCATTAAGATAGATTGACACAAAGATTCAAACAGTGGCTTCAACTACAGTAGCAATTGCGCAGGACAACGTAGTGTATAATGTCTGTAACGGTAGTTAACTATGTGTCTACCAGTTGGACAGCACCTAATAACAACATTAATGTTTGCTATTTCTGTTGTCAAGTACTTTAACCTCTGACTATGCTGTTGATACTATGTGCTGTTAAGTGGGAACCAACTTCTTGCTGACCCTGCAGCAGGCTTTCAAGAGACAGTAAATGGCACATTGCCTCAGGTTGCAACAATGAAGAATTCCGTGGACAAAATTCTTACTGGTACAGGAAGCACCAGAAGAAATTCACCGTACTGTACAAAATAAATAAATGAATAAATATTGGTAAATGCTGAACTATTTCAGGGAGTAGCATATGACCAAGAATCAGTGGTAATAAAGGAAGATGTTCAGGATATACTGAAGGCATTGGCAAAAATAAGCCCCCAGGAATTGTTGGAATACTAATTATGATGATTAAGCAAACAAATACAGTCTTTAAGGTACTAAGTAGTATCCTATCCCAACAAACTTGGAAGATAGCCAGACGCTTTGCCAATTGATTGGAAATATTGGTTGGTTCTATTCCAAAAAAGTGTGATTCAATAAGGTGAAAATTTTCAAGCATTGTCATTGATATTACATACAAGTAAAATTATGCTGAAGATTAATCAAAACTGGCTGGAAGAGTAAATTGACAGAAAAGCACCAGAAATTCAAGCTAGATCAGATAAATCCATAGAAAGAGAGTTACGATTGCTCTTGTCACCAAGATTTTGACTGGAAGCAAAGAATACCAGAAAGGTGTTTACTTGTGTTTCATTGACTATGTAAACCACTTAACTGTGGATCATAACAATTGATGACTAACATTGAAAAGAATGAGAATCTCGGAACCGTTAACTTGTGCTCACAAAAATCTTACAGGTAGATCAACAGTCAGTTATCATAATAGAACAAGAAGATCAAAGACTTCAGCCTTCAATATAGATTATACTTCATAGTGGAGACCCGCTCGAGGGTATGGCTTTAAAATGGATAATGAGGCCATGGGTCTCTGGGCTGGCCTGAGGCCTGGGGCCTTGGAGTCTCTCTCCACTCTAGGAGTTGGTTGGCTAGCTAGCATCTCGAAGGTGGTCTTATCTTAATGGCAGTTACGTAAGGGAAGTTTCTAGGGTCGTGTTTATGGCTTTAAAATCCTATACGGCTGCACCCTCATGCCAAATTTGTTAATTTTAGAATGAATATTCTTTAAAAGATACAGCAATCATTTGTCTATTTGCTGTACTGAACAACTTGGGGTTGTTGTGATGCTGAACACTGTTCCATATTGGTCTCAAATATCATAATGGTTACCCATTATGTACCAAGTTTAGACTAGCTTCCAGATTGACTCATGTTGGGAAGTGGGAGTGGCATTCACTTTCTAAACTAGATGCTTCAGGAAACTCTACAAAGTCTCTTATAAATGTACAGAAATGATGTTAATTATAGAACGGAGTTCAAATCTTTTGTGCAAGGCTTACTCTGAATCATGTTCAACTCCACAACTCTTAACCACTGCTAAATAAGATCAGTGCTGTTATATCTGGAGGAATATTCTTCCATTTTTCACATCACTCTTTGTCAATGTGCTGTATGAAGTAACCTAGGTTTGCTGTGATGCTGAACCTTGTGCCATGGGGATATCAAATACCATTGTGGACAGTGTTTGGTGGAGCTCCCAGATGTAAAACAGGTTGAGAAGCAGGAGTGGCATCCACTTCATAAACTACATGCCTCTGGAAACTCTATGAACTTGGAGGAACGACAATAGCTATGGAAAGGCATTAGGATTTTTGTTCTCAGAGTCGCTATGAGTCGTCCTCAACTCCACAACAATCAACAACAACATCAGGTAAACAAAAATCTTCACCACTGATACATTCTTTATCTGTAATATTTTGGTAAGCAGAGAATGATAGATGAATAGATTTATGTTGTCAACAGTTTTATCTTACTTGGGGCTAAAGTAAACACCTATCATATAGTACTTGTGTCTCAGTGAGTCAGCCATGACTCATAGGGACCCTGTGCACATAGCTCTGAACCTTGCTTTATCCTGGGCCAATCTCACTGTCTGATACACTTACCCTAATTACCCTCAGTTACTGTGTGAATCCACCTATCCGAGGTATTCCTCTTCTACACTGTCTTGGACCAAGAGGCAGTAGTCAGAACAGAGCAAGGTAACACTGCATGGTTCAAAATTGGGAAGGGTGTACGCCAGGGATGCATCTTGTCTCCGTACCTTTTCAACATGTATGCAGAGCAGATTATCCGAGAAGCTGGGCTCTATGAGGAGAATTGTGGCATCAGGATTGGTGGAAGATCTATTAACAATCTCCGTTATGCAGATGACACAACCCTGCTTGCTGAAACTGAGGAGGACCTCATGCACTTGCTGCGAAGGGTCAAGGATTCCACCTTCAGTATGGACTGAGGCTCAATGTCAAGAAGACAAAGATTCTCGCCACTGGACCAATTGGCAGCGTCAGGATGGATGACAAAGAGATTGAGAGTTTTCACAGCTTCAGTTTGCTCGGCTCCACAGTCAACGCTCTTGGCACCAGCAGTCAGGAAATCAAAAAGCGTATCGTGATGGCAAAGTCTGCTGTTAGGGACCTCTCAAAGGTACTCAGGAGCAACAGTGTCTCTCTGGAGACTAAGGTGTGCCTGATACAGGCCATGGTCTTTGCAATCGCTTGTTATGCATCAGAGAGTTGGACAATGACTAGGGAGGACAGAAGGAGAGTGGATGCTTTTGAGCTGTGGTGCTGGAGAAGGGTACTGAATGTACCATGGACTGCCAGGAAAACAAACAGATTCATCTTGGAGAGGATTAAACCAAGCTACTCCTTGGAGGCCAGGATTCTGGGGCTTCGTCTGACATACTTTGGACATGTTGCCAGGAGGGACGGGTCCTTGGAGAGGGACATCATGCTTGGGAGGGTGGAGGGACAGCGCAGGAGGGGAAGACCCTCTATGAGATGGATCGATTCAGTGACTGGGGCAATCGGGATGGGTGTGTCAGAGGCAGTGCGGTTGGAGCAGGGTTTAGGGCTGTTGTGCATAGGGTCGCTATGAGTCGGAAACGACTCGACGGCACATAACAACAACAACAACAACACTGTCTGTCCATCCTTCCAAGCATGATGTCCTCTAAGGACTGGTTCCTTCTGACAAAATGGCCAAAGTATGTGAGACGGAGCCTCAAAATCCTTGCCTTCTTGGGACAGCTTGGCTTCACCCTCTCCAGGACAGACCTGTTAGTTCTCTTGGCAACACATCGTATATCCAATACTCTTCTCCAGCACCACAGTCAGTTCTTCTTCTGTCCTCTATGGCCATTGTCCAGCTCTCAGATGCATAGCAGGTAATTGTGAAGGCCATGGCCCATATCATATGCACCTTAGTCTCTAGACTTACATCATTGTTTTTTAGCAATCTAGAGAGGTCCTTGACAGCACATTTTCCTAATGTAATTATTTTGTTCTATTTCCTGACTGCTGGTACCAAGAGTGTTGATTGTGGACTTGGGCAGGCAAAAATTTGTTAACAGTCTCAGTCTCTTCTCCATCAGTCATGATGCTGACAATTGGCCCAGTGGTCAGAATCTTTGTTTTCTTGATATTGAGCTTCAATCCATATTGCTGACTACAGTCCTTGACAACAAATGCTTCATTTCCTCCTCAGTTTCAGCAAGCAGGACTGTGTCATTCATCTGCATAAGGCAGATTTTTGGTGAATCTTCCTTCAATCCTGCTACCATATTCCTTTATGTAAAGTCCAATCCTCCGAGTGATCTGTTCCACATATAGATTAAAAAGGTATGGAGATAGGATACATCCCTGATGAACTCCTTTCCTGATTTGAACTATACAATGCGGCAGTTAAGAAATAAAAAGGCTTGCTACTTTGGAGATTCTCCAAAATGCATAAGATCAAGAATGTGAGATAAAAGACTAAAGTGTGGCTGATCCAAACTATGGTATTTTTAATTGCTTCCTGTGGATCTGAAAGTTGGATAAAGAACAAAAATGATTAAAAAAGAATTGGTGCCTTTGAATTTGGTGTTAGTGAAGGATATTGACTAACTTAATATTATTTTTTCAATGCATTTTTTTATTATTAATTTCAATGAAAATTTACAGAGACTTTGGATTTCCATTCATTCATTGTTGCACTTTCCTCCCCTCCCAACCCTCCCCTTTACTAACTTAATATATTATGGACTGCTAAAGGAGTAAGTCTTTCATGGCGGATGCACAACCATCATGCTCCTTAGAGGCAACGATGGTAGATCAGATTGGAATAAAATTTCATGAGAATATTATTGTGGATATAAATTTGCTCTATATATCTTTCTCATGTCTGAAACTCCTTCATTGCACTTAGAAGCATTTCTTTATTTTTTTTTAAATGTGTGTGTGTGTGTGTGTGTGTGTGTGTGTGTGCGCGCACGCGCGCGCGCCATCAAATCAGATCTGACTGAACAGTTCTTTTTTCTTAAAGAATATGTTATAGCAAAATAGTTAAATTTGCTACAACCAATTGAGAATGTTGGAAGCTATAAACAAAACAGCTACTGATTTTAGGAGAAATATAATCAGATGGCTTTTTTAAAGTAAGGATAATGAAACTTCGAATAGTTTTTTTCCAACGTGTTCTTGTTATTAGTTATAGGTAACATTAAGTCATCTGTGATGCATTCTTCTTGTTGTTGTTATGTACCGTCAAGTTGCTTGTGACTCATAGCGACCCTATGTACAACAACCCTAAACTCTACTCCTATGCCTTGCCAGTCTTACAGACCTATCCCCATTAACCCAGTGATAGAATCAATCCATCTCATCGAGGGTCTTCCTCTGCTGCGCTGTCCCTCTGCCCTCCCAAGCATGATATCTCTTTCCAAGGACAGATTCTGCCTTGCAACATGTCCAAAGTATGTCAGACAAAGCTTCAGAATCCTTGCCTCCAAGGAGCATTCTGGCTTCACCCTCTCCAGGATGAGCGTGTTTGTTTTTCTAGCAGTCCATGGTGTATTCAATAGTTTTCTCCAGCACCAAAGCTCAAAGGCATCAACTCTCCTTCTATCAGCCCTAGTCATTGTTCACCTCATTCAAAGCAAATAATTGCAAATATTAGAATCTGGATCAGGTGCACCTTAGTCTCCAGAATGACATCATTGCTCTTCAGTCTCTGACAGCTGACATTCTCAATGCAATTTGTCTTTTAATTTCCTGGCTGCTGGTAGCAAGGGTGTTCACTGTAGATATAGAGGCAAGCAAACTGAATCTGTCAACAATCTTAATCTCTTCATCATCCATGATGCTGCTAATCGGCCCAGTGGTAAGAATCCTTGTTTTCTTGATGTTGAGCTTCAATCCATATTGAAGGCTGTAGTCCTTGACCCTCTGTAGCAAGCGCTTTAGGTCTTCCTCAGTTTCAGCAAGCAGGGTTGTGCCATCTGCATAACACAGATTTTTGATCAGTCTACCTCTAATACTGATGCCACACTTCTCTTCATAGAGTCCAGACTCCTGGATAATCTGTTCCTCATATAGATAGAAAAGATATGGCAATAAGACACATCCTTGACACACACTCTTCCCAATTTTGAACAGTGCAGTGTTGCCTTGCTCTGTACTCACACCCGCCTCCTGGTCCAAGTATAAATTTCCCAGAAGCACCATCAAGTGTTCTGGGATCCCCATTCTCAGAGTCAACCACAGTTTGTTGTGATCCACACAGTCAAATGCTTTTGCATACTCAATGAAACACAGATTGTCATTCGTCTGGTACTCTCTGCTTTCAACCAAGATCCATGTGACATTAGCCATAATATCCCTAGTCCTACGGCCTCTTCTAAATCCAGCCTTCAATTCAGGCAGTTCTCTGTTGATGTGCTGTTCCAGTCATTTTTGGATAATCTTCAGCAGACTCTTGCTTACATGTGATATCAATGATATTGTTTGATAATTTCCACACTCTCAGATCGCCTTTCTTTGGAATGGGAACAGTCAGTAGGCCAGGTGGTCGTCTTCCAGATTTCTTAGCACAACTTAGTGAGCACATCCAGGGCAGCATTTTTTTTGTTGAAATATGTCAATTCGTATGCCATCAACTACTGGAGCCTTGTTTTTTGGCAATTCTTTTAGAGCAGCTTGAACTTCCTCCTTCATCACCACAGGCTCTTGCTCATACGTTGTTCCATGAAATTCTTCTTTGTCCACCAATTCCTTATGGTACAGTGATTCTGTATACTCTTTCCATCTTCTTTTAATGCTTCCTAGATCTTTTAATATTCTGCCCAAAGCATCCTTAAGTATTGCAACTCGAGGTTTGAATTTTTCTTCAGTTCCTTCGGCTTAAGAAATGTTGAGCAAGTTCGTCCCTTTTGAGTTTCTGACTCCATATCCTTGCACATTTCATTGTAACATTTTACTTTGTCTTCCTACGCTGTGCCATCCTCACCATCTCTGTATGTTCCAGCTCATTATTATGGTACTTGTGCCAGTCTGTCTTGTTTGAGGACTTCTTTCTCTAACACTCCCCCTTTCTCAGTATGGGACCTAGATTGGCCCTATTGGCAAAATGCCCATAATTGTAACACAAAGTTGCACAGTTCTTGCCTATATGGAGCACTTGGCTATACTTCTTTGAAGAGAGACTTGTTTCTTCATTTAGCATTTCATGAGAACTTCAGTACATTTTCACAGTACCACAATTCAAAGTTCTTCTGCCATCTGTCATATGAGTAGAAAGTCATTGAAAAGACAGTGCCTTGAAGGAGGAGCATTTAAATATATTTTTAAATTTTATTGATTTATTTACATTGTTTAGACACATTGTTTTTCACAAAAGATCCTTCCCATTTCCTACACCCCACCCACCCATAGAATTGTGCAACCCTATGATTAATTATCACCCTCCCTCCATCCTCAACACCTCTCTTTTCTCCTTCCACCCCCCATTGGATCCTGATACTCAATTCTACAGTAATGGTTTTATACAGTATTTGTCCTTGTGGGACTGAGTTAGTTCACTCAGTGTAATGCTCTCCAGTCCCTCCCAAGTTAGGTAGTAATTTACAAAGTGATTGCTCCTGCATGCTGCCTAGTATTCCATTGTATGAATATACCACAACTTTTCAATGCATTTGTATGTGATTGGTCATCTGGGCTGTTTCCATGTTCTTGCAGTGGTGAATAATGCTGCTATGAACACTGGTATACAAATTTTCTTTTGAGCCTCAGTTTTCGTTTCTGTGGGGTATATTCCAAGCAGTGGAATTATAGCTGGATCATATAGAATTTCTGTGTTTAGCTTTTGGAGGAAACTCCAAACTGCCTTCCAGAGTGGTTGTATCATTGTACAATCGCACTGGCAATGTAAAAGAATTCCTATCTCACCACATCCTCTCCAACATTTATTACTTGCTGCCCTGTTAAACTTTTTCACTGCTACTGGAATGAGATGGTATCTCATTGTGACTTTTATTTTCATCTTTCTTATTGCCAGTGATTTGGAGCATTTATTCATATGTCTGTTAGCCATCTAAATATTTTCTTCTGTGAAAATTCTTTCCATGTCTACAGAACATTGCTGCAAGACGCTATAAAAGACCTCAAGACATGGAAAAATGTGCCCTGTTCATGGATAGGAAGACTCAGTATTGTGAAAACGACAATCCTACCAAAAGCAATCTAAATATTCAAAGCAATTCCAGTACAGATACCAAATTTATTTTTCACAGAGATTGAAAGGGAAATTGTCAAGTTTATTTGGAGAGGCAAGAGACTCTGAATAAATAAAACTCTTAAGAGAAACAAATTGAAATGGGAGGTGTAGCACTCTCTGACCTCAAAACCTACTACATAGCTGTAGTAACCCAAACAGCGTGGTACTGGTACAATGACAGGCATGTAGATGAGTGTTAACAGAATTGAGAACCCCAAAATAGACCCAAATATCTATGGCCAACTGATATTTGACAAGAAAATAAAACCTATCAAATGGGGAAATGACAACCTCATCAACAAATGTTGCTGGCATAACAGGACTGCTACCTGCAGAAAGTGCAAACAGGATCCACATCTCACACCATACACAAAAATCACCTCAAGGTGGATAAGAGACCTGAGAATAAAGCCCAAGACCAAAAGTTTGTAAGAAACAAACTGGGATCAAGTTTAGAAGTGCTAGCCTATGGTATAAAAAGACTGCCAAATAAAGCCAGAAATGTACAATCTGAAGAGCATAAAATTGATGAATGAGACCTTCTAAAGATTAAATCCCAGTGTTCTTCAAAACCTTTTTCCAACAGGGGGAAAAGAAAACCTACTGACTGAGAACAAACACTTGGCAATATTATCTCAGACAAGAGTCTCATAATGAAAGTTTATAGACTACTCCTGGGCCTCCACAAGCAAAAGACCGATAACCCAGTTACAAAATGGACAAAAAACATGGAAAGATTTTTCACAGAGTAGCATTTAAATCTTTAACTGACATTTCAAACACTGTCTGAAGAAAGAGACTGAATTGAAACATCTAATGAAGAGTGTAACAGAACACAGAACCATAAACAACACAGTACCATATTCTTGAACAGCTGTCAAAGTGGGTTAGTAATCAGGGAAGCAAGGATGTCAGCAACCTGAAAAGTTTGCAAAACTAAATTAAAATATCAAATAGAAAAAGAAAGAGAATATGGAATAATAAACAGTGCAGCTTGGCTATCTTTGACATGTTGTTGTGTGCTTCAGTTGACTAAGACTCAGCAAACTTCATGAACAGCTCTGAACCTTGTCTTATTCTGAGCCAACTTCATAGTGTCTGGCACACTCAGCCCATTGCCAAAGTTACCGTAACTGGTGGATTGTGTTGTTGCTGCAGGTATGTGTTACTGAGCTGACTACAACTGAATCACAAATGACTCATCCTACACCAACCTCACCTTCTTTGACACACCTGTTCCAGTTACCACAGTGCCTGTGTCAGTCCATCGTATCCACAGTGTTATTCTCCTGTGCTGATCCTCCATCCTTCCAGGCATGATATTCTTCTCTAAGAACAGACCCCTCCTGCAAACATGCCCAAATTATGTAAGACAGATTTTCAGAATTTTCGTCTCCAAGAAGCAAACTGGTTTCACCCTCTCCCTAGTATGTTCAGTATTTTTCTTTGCATCATAGCTCAAAGGCATCAGTTCTTTTTCTTTCATCTTTATTCATTGTCTAGCTCCCAGATGCATAGCAAACAGTTGAGAAAACCATGGCCTGGTTCAAAGATAATGGCTAATATTGAGAAAATAGGAATCCCAAAACACTTAATTTTGCTCTCATGAAACCTATACCTAGAACAAGAGGCAAACAGAGCAAGGGTTTGCAATTAGAAAGGTGTGCGTCAGGGTTGTATTCTTTCTCCATACCTATTCAGTCCGCATGCTGAGCAAATTAGCTGAGGAGCTCGATTATTTGAAGATGAATGTGGCATCAGATTCAGAGGAATATTCATGAATATCCAGCTTTCTGCAGGTAACACACCCTTGCTTGCTCAGAATGAGGAGGACTTGAAGCACTTGTTGAAGAAGATCAAAGACTACAGCTTTCAACATGGATTGCATCTCAATGTCAGGAAAACAGAAGTTTTCCCCACTGGACCAGTGGGCAACATCATGAAAGATGGAGAGAAGATTAATATTGTAAATGACTTCATGTTACTTGGATCCACAATCAGTACACGTGATATTAGCAGTTAGAAGATCAGAATTTGCATTGCACTGGAAGTCTGCAGTCTGGGACTTCTCCACGTTTTGAGGGGCAATAGCTCACTTTCTTTTTAAAATAAAAATAATTCATTCATTGTTGCACAGTTCCCTCCCTCCAGCTTTCCTCTCCACCTCTCCCAGTACTATTTGTAATGTAGCTCTTATTCTAGACCATTAATTTTCTTATATATAATGCCTAATTATATATTCCTTTTGAATAGTTCTCTCCCTCATCTATTTCAATACACCTTTCATTATCTTTCCACTCTTTTCATATTCTCCTCCCAACCTCCCATGTTAGTTCTGCTTCATAACAGTGGTGTTATGCAGTATTTGTCCTTTTGAGACTGAGCTATTTCACCCAGCATGGTGACCTCCAGGGTCATCCATGTTATATGATGTTTTATGAGTTCATTGTTTCTCAGTGCTGCATAGTGTTCCTTTTTGTGAATATACCATGATTTTTCTGTCCATTCATCTGTTGATGGACATTGGGTTGCTTTTATCCCTATGTTATTGTGAATAATGCAGTAATAAACATGAGTGTACATATAAAAAAAAGTAAAAGAAAAAATAATTTAAAAAATAATATCAATTTCAGGACCAAGGTGCACTTGATTCAGGCCACAGTCTTTTTAGTCACTTGCTATGCATCTGAGAGCTGGACAGTGAATAAAGATGACAAAATAATTGATGCCTTTTAGCAGTAGTATTGAGGAAGAGTGCTGAATATCCCATGGACTGTCAAAAGAACAAACATATGTCTCAGAGAAGATGCAGCCAGAGTGCTTCTTGGGGACAAATAAAAAAAGCTTTGTCTTACGCAATTTGGGCATATTACTAGAAGAGGCTCTTCTTCAGAAGGGGACATCATGCTTGGAAAGGTGGAGGGAAGGTGAAAGAGAGGCAGACTCTCAACCAGGTTAATTGGCTTGGTACTGCAGCAGTGAACTTGAGCATGTTAGGGTTTGTGAAGATGGTCCAGGATCAGACAAAGTTCAGATCTGTTTTTCATAGGATCACTAGGAATCATACTCAACTCAGTAACACCTAACAATAGCAAGAACATGGCCTGGATCATGTGTGTTTTAGTCTCTAGACTGACATGCGTACTCTTTAGCGCTCTGGAGAGATCCTTGACAGCAGATTTTCCCAGGAAGCCGGTCTTTTATTAATTTCTTGACTTCTATACCAAGGGAATTGATTGTAAATCTGAGCAAAATGAAAATATGAACAGCTTCAATTTTTTTTTCTTTCTTCATCATGATGTTTGTTACCTATTGGACCAGTGGAGAGGACTTTTGTTTTCTTGATGTTGAGATGCAATCCATATTGAAGGCTGACGCCCTTTATACTCTGCAGAAAACGCTCCCAGTCCTCTTCTTTCTCCTCAGTCTGACACATTGAGAAACACCAGTTGTTAGAAGGGGACATTATGCTTGGTAAAGTACCAGCAGAAAAGGTGAAAAACCATCAGAGAGATGCTGTCACGAATTGAATTGTGTCCTCCAAAACACATGTATGTGATGATTAATGTGGAACTGTGTAACTAATCTCCGTTAATTGATAAACCAGAAAACAAAGATTTTTACCACTGGACATCCCATTGATGGTCAAGAGAACACACATGTCTTGGAGAGAGTACAGCCAGAGTGCTCTTTGGAGGCAAGAATGAAAAGGCTTCGCCTCATATATTTTGGGCATGTTGCTAGGAGAAGGACATGATGCTGGAAATTGTGAAGCATCAGCAAAGGAGAGGAAGACGCTCAACCAAGTGGATTGACATGATGAGTACCAGAGGGGACTCTAAGTGTGAGGATGTCACAGGATAGAACAGGGTTCAGATCTTTTGTTCATGGGATCTCTATGATTCGTATGTGACTCGACAGCACCTAACAACAACAACATCTGAAAAACCATATAGCTACAAGAGGATTCAAGATAGGATGTAACAGCTCTCATCTGATGATTTTGTCTAGTCTGGTTGGTAGCAGATAAAAGGATAGAGAAAATGCACTGAGTAAGGGAATTTCAGTGGAGTGTATCCTTTCAGAACTAGACCCCTGTGATAGGAAGAATGTCAGCACCAGAAACGACAGGGACCATGAATATCTCTGAGGAATACCAGTCTTACAGATGCTGAAGGAAACAGGGACTTTGTTTTGCAAGCAATGCATAGAGAGGTGATCTCCACCTCGAGCTGGTTCCTGGATTTTGGACTAATAGACTTCTAAACTGAAGATTAATAAATTTATTTCAAAACCATCCATTTGTGGTCTTTCCATTATAAAATACTGTTGTTATTGTAAATCATCCAATTTGAACTCTGAGCAGGTTTTCAGAAGTTTTAAGTCACATGAAAGGAAATTCCCCATGTTTCTTCCCTTGAGCAACTAGTGGTTTAGAACCCAGTTTCTGACACAGTGAATGCAGACATGCCAGTGACTGCGATGATGGCCCAAGTTGGATATTTCATTTGTTATACTTAAGCTGGAATGAGCTACGAGATAGAGCTGATAAGAGGACTATAAACAATAAATTTGTGTCTATTAAAATATGTATCTGTGGTATAAATAGGCCAAAGAAGGTGACATTGCTGTTTATTCATGTCTATAGTCAGTTCCTAGCGCTATATAGAAACCAAGAATGTGAATAAGGGATTGAGTTTTAAAATACTCAAACTCATCTACCTTTGAAGGAAAATTAAAAATTAATGTTTATCTTTCCTTTCAGGGAATATGGAGCCATTGATGATGTGGACATTGATCTCCATATTGATGTTAGCTTTCTTGATGTAAGTATTCATTTATGCAATAATTGCTGTATTAAAAATGATTTGATTTTTTAAATACCTGGCCAAATTTAATTACCTGTTCTCTTACATATTTTGCATTAGTTAAGGTCGTATTTGGAGAAATGTTGTAAGTTGCTGAACACCCACACATCTGTATTTTGCCTTGATTCTTTTAATAATTCTGACATTTGTAGATACTGTAGTACTATATAGTATAGTATAGTACTCCAGCTCAGTGTTAACAGTGTTTTTGGTTTATTTTTAAGTTTTGTAGTATTTTGTATTATTACTTGATCTTCAGTTATTGGCTTTCTCCTTATTAGATAGCTTTAATTTGAGACAATATTAGAAGATCTGCTGTTCAAATACATTGCTCATGAATAACTCATTTATATAATAAATGCTATGATGCTATGATAAGAGTGACCCTGCTTATGATAATTAAGGTTGTATGTCACCTTGATGAGGCCATGATTCTCATTAGCTTGACAATTATGTAATTATATAATTTGACAGTTTTGTAAGGATATAATTTGGAAGATAAATAAAGATGAAATCTGACAGTTACATAATGGTGGTGACATCCATCATTCCATGATTTGATGAAGTCTTCCTTCATTTTTGTACGACAATGACTTCATATAACAACCTGGTATTGGGAACTGAACTATATCACTAAATGAGGAGTGGGTATCTCTTAACATGCTCAGTTTTAATTTTTATATGAAATACGAAATGAAAAGTACTCACTTGATTTTCACAAAACACTTTTATTTGAGATATCTATTTGTGATTTATACATTCAGTTTTCAACATAAGTTTTATTCAGTTTTCAACTTAAGTTTTAAAATTTACTTTAATTTGAAGAAAGTTAAAATAATTCTACTGAAATAAGCCTAATTTAACTTTTAAATATAATTGTGCAGGAGGAGATTGCTGTGGCCTGGGAAGTAATTCGAACAGAACCTATAATTGTCCGACTACACTGTTCACTTACCCAGTATTTAAATGGCCCAGGTTAGTTTTGTTTTGTTTTCAATACTGTGGATATTATATAAATTACATTTTGTACTATATAATAAGCAAATTTTATAATTCTTGATTTAAACAAAATTGTATTAAGTTTCTAAGAGGTAAATCTTTACAGAAAGTACTGCCTTGGATTTGAACTACCAGTCTTTTGCTTAGCAGCTTGATAAGACTATACCGTATATCCCTAGGGCTCATTTGGTTTTGAGTATAATTTTACTCTGTCTCAATTGATTGAAAATATTATCCAGGAGGCTAGGCTATATAAGGAGAAATGTGGCATCAGGATTGGAGGTAGACTCATCAACAATCTGCATTATGTGGATGTCACAACCCTGCTTGCTGAAACTGAGGAGGGCCTAAAGCACTTGCTGCAGAAGGTTAAGGACTGCAGCCTTTAATATGGATTGAAGCTCAACATCAAGAAAGCAAAGATTCTCACCACTGGGCCAATTGGCAGCATCCTCATAGATGGTTAAGAGATTGAGATTGTTAACAGTTTCAGTTTGCTTGACTCCACAATCACCACTCTTGGTACTAGCACCCAGAAAATTAAAAGACATATTGCACTGGGAAAGTCTGCTGTCAGGGATCTCTCAAGAGTACTAAAGAGCAACAATGTCACTCTAGAGACTAACGTGCACCTGATCCAGGTCATGGTCTTTGCAATTACTTGCTATATATCAGAAAGCTGGACAATGACTTGGGATGATAGAAGGAGAATTGATGCCTTTGAGCTGTGGTGTTGGAGAAGAATATTGAATATACCACGAACTGCTAGGAGGACAAATAGGTTCATCCTAGAGAAGTTGAGACCAGGCTGATCCTTGAAGGCAAGGATTCTGAAGCTTTGTCTGACATATTTTGGACATGTTACAAGGAGGGACTAGTCCTTGGAGAGGGATGTATGTCGTGCTTGTGAGAGTGGAGGGACAGTGCAAGAGAGGAAGACCCTCAATGAGATTGATTGATTGCACAGAATAGAGCAGGGTTTGGGACTGTCGTACACAGGGTCGCTATGTGTCGCCGGTGACTTGACGACATACAACAACAAAATAAACAAAACAACAATTATAACTAGTACTGCTTTCTTGATTTTCTTCTCAGAGTTGTCTTTGTTACTGTAGAGGAATCCCTTGGGGTTTTTTATATTGATATTTTATCCTGCCACTCTACTAAATTGGCCTACTAGCTCTTAACAGGTTTTTGTTGTTCTTGAGTCTTTGGGGTTTTCTATGTATACCATTATCTGCATATATCGATAGTTTAACCATCTCTTTGCCAATCTCGATGCCTTTTATTTCCTTCTCTTATCATACTGCCCTAGTAAGCACTTCCAGTAAATTATTGAATAGAAATGATGACAGTGGACATCCTTGTCTGGTCCTTGTTAGCAAGGAAAATGCTTTTAATATTTTTCCATTGAGAATGTTACTGGCTCTTGGTTTTGGGTATATATTTCTCACTACGTTGAGAAAATTCCCTTTTATTCCAACTTTGCTGATTGTCTTAATCAGGAAGGGGTGTTGGATTTTGTTCTGGTACAATGACAGGCACAGAGACCAGTGGAATAGAATTGAGAACCCAGAATTAGACCTAAGTATCTATGGTCAACTGATATTCAGCAAGGAAATAAAACCTATCAAATGGGGAAATCATGACCTCTTCAACAAATGGTGCTGCCAAACATGGACTGCTATTTGCAGGAAGCTGAAACAGGATCCATATTTCAAATCATACACAAAAATGACCTTGAAGTGGATCAGAGACTTGGGAGTAAAGCCAAAAAATATAATTTTCATAAGAGACAAACTTAGGATCAAGCTTTGAAGGCCTAGTCTATGATATAAAGAGATTGCCAAATACAGCCAGAAATGCACAATCTAAACAGGATAAAATTGATGAATGGGACAATCCCTGTGTGCATCAAAACCTTTTTCCAACAGGGTGAAAAGGAAACCTACTGACTGAGAACAAACATTTGGCAATACCATCTAAGACAAGAGTCTCATAAATGAAACTTTATAGAATACTCCTGGGCCTCCACAAGAAAAAGACTGATAACCCAATTACAAAATGGGCAAAAGACATAGAAAGAATATTCAAATGTCCAACAGACACATGAAGAAATGTTCAAAATCACTGGCAATAAGAGAGATGCAAATCAAAACCCCAATGAGATACCACCTCACTCCAGTAGCAGTGGCAAAGTTTAACAGGACAGCAAATAATAAATGTTGGAGACGATGTGGCAAGATAGGAACTCTAATACATTGCTGGATGGGATTGTAAAATGATACAACCACTCTGGAAGGCAGTCTGATGCTTCCTCAAATAGCTGAACATACAAATTCCATATGACCCAGCTATTCTATTGCTTGGAGTATAAGAACTGAAAACAAGAAAATAAGAGCTGAGGCACAAATGGAAACTTGTACACCTGTGTTCATGGCAGCATTATTCACCATTGCAAGAACGTGGAAACAACACAGATGTCCAACCACAAATAAATGTATTGAGAAGTTGTGGTATATTCATATAATGGAATACTGCGCAGCACACAGGAGCAACAATTTTGTAAACTACTGCCTAACTTGGGAGGGATTCTAGAGCATTATGCACAATGAACTAACTCCACAAGGACAAAAACTGTGTAAAACCATTAATGTAGAATGAGTATGAGCATCCAGGTGGCAGTGAATGGAAGCAGAGGGGTGAGTATAGACAGGGTGTTAAGTCATAGGGTTGCACAATTTGACCGGTGGATGTGGTAAAGGAAATCAGAAGGATCTTTTGTGAAAAGCAATGTATTCAAACTCTGCAAATAAATCAGTATAAATTTTTTTAAAAGTTATTGATTGATTGTAAACTACACTTTGGTTACCCATTAAAAAATAAAAATAAAAGCAAAGTAGGCATTGTCTTTGCCAGTCCTGATCATCTGTCGACTTCATTTCACATATTAGGATCACTTTGTCAACAAGGGCCAGTCTGTGGACAAAGACATCTTGCTGGGAAAGTTAGGTGATCAGTGAAAGAAAGGAAGAGGGTAAAAAAATAGATTGATACAGGTTGTTGTTGTTGTTGTTGTTATATGCCACTGAGTCACTTGCCACTCATAGAGACCTTTGTGTAACAGTTCTCAATCTGCTCTATCTTGAGCCAGTTTAATTGTCTCTGACACACATACCTCCCTTATCCCTCTCACTATCTTATCCAAGGTCTTCCTCTCTTGCCCTGTCCCTCCACCCTTCCAAGCATGGTGTCCCTCTCCAAGGACTAGTCCCTCCTTGCAACATGCCCAAAGCATGTCAGGCGATGCTTCAAATTCCTTGTTTCCAAGAAGCAGCCTAGTTTCACCCTCGCCAGAAAGGACCTGTTTAACAGTTACTGCAACATAGCCAAAATTATGATCCTGACAGAATAGACCAAGGTTCCAATTTGTTGTTTATATAGAGTTGCTATGAGTCATATTGCACTCACATCACCTAACATCAATAAATAAAACTGCTACACATAGTTCTCCATGGTCTTTGCAGATTTTTCTTTAAGCATTTCAAGAAATACAAAAATAGTTTTTATTAAAATTTGTGTGTTAATTTTATGGAACCCAAAGGGAAGTCTTTCCTTTTTTAAATTATTTTTTTCTATATTTTTATGGAAAAATATTTCCCTAGTCACACCTGTTTTTTAATATACTTTAGTGAAATTTGAATGTCTTATTGTTATGTGTTGTCAAGTTGCCTGCAACCCATAATGATCCTAATGTACAACAGCTCTGCAGCCTGCCCTGTCCTGAGCTAGTCTCACTGACTCTGACACACCTATACCCATTGTCCCAGTTACTGTATCAATCCATCTCCTCTGGGGTCTTCTCATCCTGTGCTATCTCTCCACCCTTCCGAGTATAATGTCCTTCTCCACTAGAGCTCCTTTATTTTAAGTAGGGATTAAAATTTAATTCCTTCTTTTCTTCTTTCACTTTTTTACTTCTTCTTTCTTTCACTTTTTTACTTTTGGAAAAATGATTCCTCCACCTAAGAAGGTCACTTTTGCATTTATTCTATTTATCGTTTTTCAAATTTGGTGAGAGATTGGCAGTGAACTCTGTTAGTACCAGGTACAGATTTTCTTTTTCATTTTACCAGGTCTCTGTTCATATCCTCCATGTTTTGTTGCTAACTGCTCAATAATTTATACCTTCCATAGATTTCCTTCAGACATTTTACCTTTCTTCATCCTAGAGAGTAGGAAGTACCTGGAATTTTCCTCTTCACCTATACCCCTTATGCTTGTAGTACAAGAGTATAATGCACCGGCTGCTTTGCTTCAGCATTCGACAAATGTGAGATATGGTTTGTGCCATGGTGTTATTCTCAGGAACACTGTTAGGCTGGGAATGCAATAGAACTTTTTCCTTGTATGACTTTTACCTTTTCTTATCTTCCTTATTTTCTCAACCTCTCTATGGATAGATTTCTCTTGAGAGCAATTTCTCAATTACTGTCTACTTCTGGGTAAACTTCCCCTCAGATGGTATGCAAGGGGTCAGTACATCATCAGCATTGTAAGCAGTCACAGTGGTAACCTCTGTATAACTGGATTTGTGTGAATTTACCCAGAATCAACCTTGGTGTCAGCTATATCCACTATGTGTCATAGCCACACAAGAATAGAGAAATTGTTGTCTGAACCAGTTTCTGAAAGAGAAACCATGTCCAACACTTTTCTCCTTATACTGCTACCCCTAGAGACAACATTCCTCCAGTATATACTTCTTGGGTCATTGGCTCCTTCATTTGGAGATAAAATGTGATAATCAGCAGTTTGCTTTTCATCTTTCACAAAATGAGGAGTTTTTCATTCACAGTACTCAACGTCTTCATTTTGGTTCCTCCTGTTTTACTATTCATAACAAAAATTACTGGCATTTCTCTGATAAGGAGGATACTACAAAAAATATTTTGGTCTGTTGTTATTTTTCTCCCTTTTTATGCATTGCCTATGTAAGAGATTATTCAAGAATATTTCTAGACATTGCTACTTTTCTAAGAAATTTTCCAATGGATTATTACAGTCATCTGGTATGTATCTGAGATCTGGACAGTGAATAAGACTGGTAGAAGAATTACTGATTTTTTTGAGTTGTGTAGTGTTGAAGAAGCATATTGAGTATCTTATGGACAGCCAAAAGAATAGACATAGCTTAGAGAAAATGCAGCCAGAGTGCTCTTTAGAGAGCAAGGATGGAGATGCTTCATCTCACATGCTTCGGACATGTTATTAGGAGGGACGCTCTCAGAAGCTGCTTTGTAATCCCCAAAGCACTTGGTTCAAATACCAAGCTGCTTCATGGGAGAAAGGTAGGTAGTCTCCCTCTCATGTCATTAAACTGCCTCTGAATACACGCTGGAGCATTAGCTATGAGTCAGTTACAACTTGACAGCAACATTCCTTGGAAAGAAACATCATACTTGGAAAAGTGGAGGGTCGGTGAAAGAGAAGATGACCCTCAACGAGACAGATTGCCACAGTGACTGTGGCAGTGGGCTCAAGTATGTCAGAGATGAGAACAATGACACAGGATAAAATATGGTTCAGATCTGTTGTTCACAGGGTCACTATAAATCACACCTAACCAAAAGAAGAGAAAAATCGAGGGGAAAAAATATAATTAAAAATGGACACTAATGTGTAATTGATGATGAGAACCAGAGACAGCATTAAAGAAAATGTAATTTACTTTTCCAATGGAAAGATTTTCACTTTTTTCAAGCTTATGTGGATTATTGCAAAATGTTTTTAAAGAGTGAAAAAATATATAAAATTTTTATTTTTTATACTGGTTTACTTACATATTTCGTATACATTATTTTTCACACCAAATCTTTCTCATTTCCTTAATCTATCCCTCTCCCCACCCATCAAATTTTGCAACCCTGTGATTATCTCCCTCACCCCTTCCCATCCTCACCCCTCTGCTCCCACCCTACCCCCATTAGATAACTCATACAGACTTTACTAGTTACCTGCTTACTAGTTACAATAATGGTCTTATACACCACAATAAGATACTATCTAACATCAGTAGCAGTAGCAAAATTTTACAGGACCACAAATAATAAATGTTGGAGAAGATGTGTAGAGATAGGCACTCTTATACATTGCTGGTGGGATTGTAAAATGGTATACCTACTCTGGAAGACAGTTTGGTGCTTCCTCACAAAACTGAACACAGAAATTCCTTATGATACAGCTATTCCACCATTTGGAATATACCCTGAAAAAATGAGAACTGAGGCACAAAAGAATACTTGCACATCAATGTTTATAGCAGCATTATAGCATTATTCACCATCGCATGAGCATGGAGACCGTCCAAATGTCCAACCACAATCATGGATAGGAAAAAAATTTTTAAAGGTTGTTTTTTAATATGCTTGAAGGCATCAGCATTTATACTAAAATGAACTTATGAAAGATGTATGACTAATCCAGTGTTTAGACTGACCTATTTAGCAGTGAGTTTTGTCTCTTTAAGGCATTTCATGCCTAGGTTAGAGAGATACATGAGCTATATCATTTGTCTGTGCTGAACATGATGATTATCTGTAAGTGAATAGGAATTCGAAGAACTGTAGAAATGCAGCTCTTTATCCACTTAGAAATTAAAGAATTATTTTTCATATTCACAGGGAATATAGAATTTAAATAACAAAAGAGCTGTTGTGTAATTTTTATATGTATTTTTCTAGTATTTTCTAGACTTACTGAAATAAAAATTTAGTTTCTGATTACAAAGACAGGGCTGCATTTAGTTTAAAATGATAAATAATTAATATTACTTTAAATACTCTTTTTTCATGTAGTCATATTCTTATTGGTTCCTGTACTTGGTCAGAGTGTTAATATAAATTTCCACATGTCATGAGCAATATTTATTCTCATTCCAACCTCAATTATAATGAGATAAGGAGGAAAATGGAAGAACTTTCACCTTCTCATTTGCTTCCTAGGAAAAATAGAAAGGTTCTGATAAGAATTTGATTTTGTCATGGACTTCACCTGATGGTATGCATAGGAATCAGATCAACTACGACTGTGGAAGGAACCCCTCGAGAAGCTCAATATCAGCTGTGAAAACTAGGCCAGGGGCTGATTGTGGAACAGACCACCA
>NW_006400123.1:904504-917101 GCF_000299155.1 Elephantulus edwardii
CGGAGAAGGGTACTGAATGTACCATGGACTGCCAGGAAAACAAACAGATTCATCTTGGAGAGGATTAAACCAAGCTACTCCTTGGAGGCGAGGATTCTGGGGCTTCGTCTGACATACTTTGGACATGTTGCTAGGAGGGACGGGTCCTTGGAGAGGAACATCATACTTGGGAGGGTGGAGGGACAGCACAGGAGGGTAAGACCCTCTATGAGATGGATTGATTCAGTGACTGGGGTACTCGGGATGGGTGTGTCAGAGGCAGTGCTGTTGGCGCAGTATAGAGCAGGGTTTAGGGCCGTTGTGCATAGCGTCGCTATGAGTCGCAAACAACTCGATGGCACATAACAACAACAACAACATAGGAAAATTCTGTTTAGTCTGTATGCTGATCAAATAATTCAAGAACCTAGACTATTAGAAGAAGAATGTGACATCAAAATTGGAAGAAGACCATCAACAAACTGTTGATACTACCTTGCCTGATGAAAGTGTCAAGAACTCGAAGACCTTCCTGATGAATATTTAAGACTGCAGCTCTCATTATGAATTGCGGATCAATTAAAAAACTGCCACAAGATTCCTTGAAATGTTACCAGTAAACCACAACATGATAATTGGAGAAAATCGACGTTGTCCTTGATTTAATTTTAATTCAGAATTTACTTTTGAATTCAGCATCAACCTCCATAGGATCAGTTGTCAAGAAGTAATCCAAATGGTGTGTTGCATTAGGCTGAACTGCTGCCAAGGACTTCTTTAAAGTGCAGTGAGCACTCAGATCTTAAGAGAGCCATTCCCACGGCTATGGGGTTACTAGAAAGGTTAACAGGATCCAATTCAGGTTGACAGCAGGAAACAGTTTCTTAGTCACACAGCTTTTCAAACAGTTTGCAGGTCCTTTGACCTTCTGCCTCACAGTTTATGTCAGAATTATAAATTTCCCTTGTTGTTGTTTATTGCTGTCGAGTCAAGCATGACTCAGCAGCTCTATAAACAACAGAACCAAAGCCTTCCTATAGCTGTCCTCACTTCTCAAAGTTCATGGCGTTTTCAGAGGCACGTTGTTTAGGAAGTGGATGCCACTCCTGCTTCCAAACCTGTCTTAAACTGGGAGCTTCACCAAACACTGTCCACCATGGGTAACCATATGGCATTTGACCCCCTAATGGCACCAGAAAGTTCAGCATCACAGCAACCCCAGGTTACCTTAGTACAGCAAACTGACATAAGAGTGCTGTACCACTTAGAAGACTGCTCCTCCAAAATATAATAACAATTGACTTAAATACAAAGGTCTTGTTGACTCTAAACAAGAAGCTTAAGTAAAAAAATAATCAATACAATATGTTGTTGTTGTTATGTGCCATCCAGTTGCCTGCAACCCATAGTGACCCTCAACCCTGCCCTGTCCTGAGTCCTTCTCATTAGTTCTGACACACTATCCCCATTGCCTCAGTTCTTGTATGAATCCATCTGATCATGGGTCTTCCTCTCCTGCCCTGCCCCTCCACCCTTCTGAGCATGATGTCCTTCTCCAAGGACTGGCCTCTCCTGACCAAAAGTATGTGAGACAGAGCTTAGCCTCCAAAGAGAGACTTGGTTTCACCCTCTCCAAGACAGGCCTATTTGTTTTCTTGGCAGTCCATTGAATGTTCAAGACTCTTCTCCAGCACCGTAACTCAAAGGTATTGATTCTCCTTCTGTCATCCATAGTCATTGTCCAGCTCTCTGAAGCATAACAAGTAATTACAAAGACTATGGCCTTATGCATCAGAGAGTTGGACAATGACCAAGGAGGATAGAAGGAGAATTGATGCCTTTGAGCTGTGGTGCTGGAGAATAGTATTGAGAATACCATGGACTGCTAGGAAAACAAACAGGTTTGTCCTGGAAAGGGTTAAACCGGGTGGCTCCTTGGAGGCAAGGATTCGGAGGCTCCGTCTAACATACTTTGGACATGTTGTGAGGAGAGACCGGTCCTTGGAGAGGGACATCATGCTTGGGAGGGTGGAGGGACAGCGCAGGAGAGGAAGGCCCTCTATGAGGTGGATTGATTCAGTGACTGGGATACTTGGGATGGGTGTGTCAGAGACAGTGCGATTGGCACAGGACAGAGCAGAGTTTAGGGCTGTTGTACATAGGGTCACTATGAGTCGCAGGCGACTCGAGGGCACATAACAACAACATGGCCTGGATTAGGTGCACCTTAGTCTCTAGACTGACATCATTGCTTTTCAGTATCTGGAGATGTCCTTGACTACAGATTTTCCCACTGTATTTCATCTTTTGATTTCCTGACTGCTAGTGTTAAGAGTGTTGTTTGTGGAGCCAAGCAAGTTGTAATTGCTAACAACCTTAATATTTTCTCTTCTCTATCATGGTACTGCCAGTTGACCCAGTGGTGAAAATCTTTGTCTTCTTGATATTGAGCTTCAATCCATATTAAAGACTATAGTCCTCGATCTTCTGCAGCAAGCCCTTCAGGTCTTCTTCAGTTTCATCAAACAAAGTTGTATCATCAGCATATTGTAGGTTGTTGATGAGTCTTCCTCCAATCTTGATGCCACACTCTTCATAAAGCCCTGCTTCCCCAAATGATCTGTTCTGCATACAGATTGAAAAGTTATGGAAACAGGATGTATCCCTGACACACTTATTTCCTGATTTAGAACCATGGAGTATTTCCTTTCTCTGTTGTGAGGACGGCTTCCTGGTCCAAGGTTTAGCATAGTGGAGTGTACTCGGGGCGGTGGTGGGGGGAGAGGGGTGTGAGGGGATTGTATACCAATGAAAGAATTTTTCTTTTACTTTTCAAATAGAGAAGTGAACTGAGGGGAGGGCTGGGCAGGGAGAAAAGTGCAACAACTAATGAATGGAGATCCAAAATCTATGTAAATGTCCATTAATTAGAAAAAAAAAAAAAGAACGAACAGGTGTTCTGGGATTCCCATTGTATTCAACAATTTGTTGTGATCCACATGGTTAAATGTCTTTGTATAGTCAAGGAAACACAGCTAGACATTCATCTGGTACTCCTTTGCTTTCATCCAATATCCATCTGACATTGGAAATAATGTCTCTAGTGCCACAACCTCTTCTAAAACCAGCTTGTATTTCTGGTAGTTCTCTGTCAATGTACTGTTCCAGTCATTCCAAGATATAAGCCATATCTTGCAATCACTTGATATGTGTTAGAAAGCTGGACAGTGATGAGGGATGATAGAAAGATAGTTGATGCCTTTGAGCTGTGGTGCTGGAGAAGAATATTGAATATACCATGGACTGCTAGAACAAACAGGTTTGTCCTGGAGATGGGGAGAGGGTGAAGCCAGGCTGCTCCTTGAAGGCAAGGATTCTGAAGCTTCATCTGACATACTTTGGACATGCTACAAGGCAGGATAAGTCCTTGGAGAGGGATGTCGTGCTTGGGAGGGTGGAGTGACAGCACAGGAGAGGAATACCCTCCATGAGATGGATTGATTCAGTTACTGAGGTAATGAGGGTAGGTGTGTCAGAGACAATAAGATTGGCAAGAGATAGAGCAGGGTTTAAGGCTGTTGTACATCGGGCCACTATGAGTTGCAGATGACTCATTGGCACATAACAACAAACAACAGTCATTAGGATTAATTTTTAATAACTTTTGCTTTCAGTTTTACATTTACAGAAAATTACAAATATAGTACAAATCCAGAGAGTTCCTATACACTGCATACCTAGTTAGTACTTAATTGTTAATAATTCACACTAAGACTGTACTTTTGTTATAACTAATGAAGCAATGCTGATACATTATAATTACATTAAGCTATAATTTATTCAGAATAACTGAGTTTATATCTTATGTTCTTCTTCTGTTCCAGAATTCTATCCAAGATACCATATTATATTTAGTAGTTAAGTCCATTTACATGCATTATGGCTGGGACAGCTTTTTGATATTTATGTTACCTTGACAGTTTTGATGAGTACTCCATGAACAGGGCTTGGAAAAAATGTATCCTAAGTGCTCCTTGGAGACAAAGAGGGAGAAGTTTCGTGTTTCACATATTTTGGGCATGCTGTTAGGAGAGGATATGATGTCCTTAAAAGGGACCACCATGTTTGGAAAGGTAAAATTGAGAAAGAACCTGGATGAAACAGATGGAACACAGTGACTACAGCTCTAGGCTCAAGTGTGTTAGAGATGATGAGGATGTCACAGGATAGGAAAGGATTCAAAGTTTATTATTTATAGTGTTGCTGTGAGTCAATGCTCAACTCCACAGCACCTAATAACAAGAAATACCTTGTAGGTTTGTCCCTCAATTTGAATTTGTCTATTGTTTTTTTTCTCAAAGTTGGAATAGAGTAATTACTTTTGAGAGAGGAAGTTCACAGAGGTAATCAATGGATCAAGGATATGATAACAGTTGTTACTATCCTTAATCATCTGACAGAGTCAAGTTTCTCCATTGTACAGCTACTCTTTCCCCTTCTTTTCTTTTTCATATCTTTTGGAAGGAAGTCATTGTGTTAAACTATCTTTGGATTCCATCTCTTTGAGGAGATAGTATTTACATTAATTATTCAGGATACTTCTGCATTGAATATTTATTCCCATTAATTTATTTGTTGAGTTCAGAATGACTTTGTGGGCATCATTTTTGTTATTGTTGCTCAAATTGAGTTTTGATACTTTTGAACCCTCTTGTTTATTTTGCATACCTGTCTCTTGTGATTTGTCTCTTTTTTAAAACTCTTCCTTACTTTCTGGCACTAATAGTGCTTAAGGTTTGAACTGTATATTCTCTACTCCAGTCCTAGTATCAACATTTACCAGAAATCCCAGTTCCTTTTATTGGAAAATGATATCGTAAAAGAAGACTTTGGATTAGGTATGCTCATTGCTACAGAGTTGTCATTGTTAATATTCTCAGTTAACCAAGCAAGGAAGTGTAATATTGGGCATTGTTTCATTTTATTTAGTAGAATTGATATAAATAGGAGCTAACTTGATAAGTACCAATAACAGTAACAACTGTTACTGAACACAGGGAGTTCTTCTCACTGTCAATTGCCAATAAGACAGAAGGATTGCAATATCCAGAACGCTTTATTGCAGATCTGGGAGAGTAGAGAAAATCTTCTCAAAAATTGCCTCCCTTTCTAAGAATGATCATTGATTTTTATATTTGGGTTAAGTACTAATCAACTTATTACAATTCCTAGTTCAAAGTTACAAGATTTTTACATTAAAAAAATAACAGTTTACATGCCATTACTAGTTTATAGACAATTGTGTTATAATTTACATATGACTAAGAAAATATTGCTTCAAAAAGTAAATGCTATTCCAAGAAAGATGCATTTCTTCTCCTAATAGGCAGACAGCTTAATTTACATATGACTGAGAAAAGCATTTTCAAAGAGGTAAATGCTAATCCCAGAAAGATGCAGTTTCCCCTCCTGGTAAATAGGCATTTTAAAGTACCTTCCCTAACTGAAAAAAGAGAAGTAGGATTCCAGGACAAAGCAACCAGTTTTGTAGCCTGGAACAAGTGATGTATATATTGATCGTTATATACTGTTAGAAAATAATGAGGAATAAGACACGACTTAACTTTTTATTGCAAACTGTCTTTTTTACTGGTTGATGGTCTAGTTTCCACTCAGTGTTTTGACTTGGAGGTGTCCCTCCCTCCTTTTTTTTTTCAGTGCCAACTGTTGATGTCTTTCAGATTTCTACAAAAGAAAGATTTGGTTTGGGTCATCAACTAAAAAAGTAAGTTTGATGAAAAATAAAAGTAAATTCTTGTTAAGGAAAACTAGGTTCTAATTTTATTCATTCCTTTAACATTTTTAAGAAGTTTTCTTGACATGAATACCTCAGGAGAAAAATCTTCAAGAACAGTTTAGCTAGCAGGATTTGCTATCAGGACCTGGCCGTCCTGCTTCTTTATTGCCCCTCCCACTTCTTCTCATTTCTCTGTCACACCGCAGAGATCCCAGCGAGGCTAACTTCTGAGGGCACAACCTGCTATGTGTCTGTGCTCTGGTGTGACCAGTGCAGACAGGAAGAAGAATGAGATGGGAGTATGTTTTGCCATGCTTTTCTCCTTGTTAGCTCCCTGGAGGTGTTGAGCTCTGAACCAAAAGTTGATGCTTTGAATTCACCAGCTGCACAGCAGGGAAAATGTTATAGCTATATAGTGTGCTCCTATTTGATTTGTAATTTTAGAAATACACTGGGCAAGTTCTACTTTGTCATGTAGAATTACTGTGGATTGGAATTAACTCAGTGACAAACAATGAGATTATTCTCTCTGTAAAATCACTCTGGTTCACTAGCCCTACATAGGAAGCCTATTAGTATGCACCAGGTGGCAACTTTTACAGAACTTTTTCTTCTACTTGGTCATATTAACATTCTCTTTGCTCAGAAGTGTTAACTGTTTACCCCACCGTTTGCAGGATCTGTTTGGCTCTTGAATAAAAAAATGACTGTTTAGCTCTTAAAAAACTAACTTAGTTATTCAAAACATACAGACTATATAATTAATTTGAATAGAAAGATAGGCTATCTGATAGTATTATAATTATACGTGTAACACCATGGCACCAGCCTTTGACAAACATTGATGCTCTTAATAAGGTTAAACTAGAAACAAATTAAAATGGAAAGTATGTGAAAGAAGCCTTTGCATTTTGCTTTATAAAATTCCACAGAGATTTTGTTATAACTTTTTCTATAATTCAGTTGTAATTTGCTTGATTCTCTGGTTTTTATGCCTTTAAAAAAATAAACAAAACAAAGTCAGTGTTTAAAGATGGAGAAAAGTAATGGGTCTCCCTACTGTGTCATCAGAACAAATTAACAACGTAGAGTAAAGAAAAGCATGGTGTAAAAAGAGCAAGGACCATGTGGAGACAATTGTGTCTGACCTTTACCAGCTTCACAAAAGGGAATTCTCCCCATCAACAGCATTAACAACACAAAACCAATTCTCATGAGGTCAGACATGTCCCCATGCTCTTTTTATTCAGCTCAAAGACCACATAGAACCATTGGGGAAGTTAAAAGATAATTATCCAGGTTAATAGTAGAATAGAGTTTGGATAGCTTCCAAAATGGGCTCACAGGCCCCTCAGTCTTGAGTGTTGCCCCTTAAGGCCAGTGTTACAAAGTTCTCAGTGCTACCTGCTCACCCCCCCAAGTTGTCGGATAAACCTAGAGTCCCTTAGCTTAGCTCTGTTTCTGTCCATGGGGAGGTGGGTAGCAGTCTTACCTCATGTTGATTCTTTGGTTCTTTGCTTCGGCATGGCCGTTGCTGCTGTGAGTCTAGCTGGCAGAAGGATGTCTGGTCCTGAAGGGTGTGCACTGCATGCCTATTGCTCCTTTGATGATTGTGAGAGAGAGACTTTCTGCTCCTGGATTGCTCAAATTTATTGACAAGACTAGCCAATCTCCGTGTAGATAGCTGAGACTGGCCAGTTCCCTGTGGATAGGCTAACACGCCCCATTCACATCCACACGGCAGAGTCCTGTTTCGTGGCTAAGAAAGCCATATTGAAGGATAAACTCCACAAGTGGTAAATTACAGACACAAGCATTGACTTTCAGTCTTTCCTAAGATAAATTTATCACTGGTGTGATTAAAAGAGATAGAGCTTTGATCCTGCTTCGATATTTTGCTATAAATCCAGAGTGGTTATTGTGCTTTTCCCTGAATTAAATAATGATCTTGGCTACATGGTCCCCTTTGGTGACCTTCTATGCTAAAGGAATATGGTGTCTTTCTCAGAGTCTCTCATGAAAGATCATGAGAGAACAAATGATTTATCCAAGTTGAATAGATTTTTAAAAGGTTGCAATGTACTTTAATTAGCTGTGGTATTTCCAATCTCCAGGAGGCTGAGCTACTTATTAATGCCTTTTTCAACTGTAAATGGTACAAGTGATAGGACTTCCACCCTTCCTGGGAGATGATGCTTCAGTCTCTAACAGATCATTCCTTTAGGACACGTGACCTGTTCTGTTGCCTAAATCATCTTTGTTTGGACTTTCATTTCCGTCACTACTCCTGCTATCCCCTTGGACTATACTAAAACAAAACAAAACAAAAAACCTTGAGAAATAACCATGCTTATCAGAATTAATAATTAATACTTAATGGAAAATTTCTGAAAGATTACTCATCTTATGGATATGCAAATTTTCCTTAAATTTAAATGTGTCAAGAGAGTTCATCAGATCCTTTAAAAATATGCACAGGACCTTCGTGATAATGTTGTCCATATGTTCGCTTCAGTTTGAATGAATTTTAATTTGGCACCGTGCATTGGCATTTATTGAGCAATGTTCTAAGAGAAAACACTTTAAAATGAGATATTGCACTTATTAAATAGGAAACTGTTTACAAAATGCATTCCTATATATGAAAACATCTTGAATGATTATAGATTAGCATCTCAGTGATTACTACGTATTTATTTTCCTTTGGTAAGTGCATTCTCTACATATGAAATACAGAACTTTTTTCCCTTTAAATTATTCTGGAGCCATGATAACAGAATTACCTTTGGATTGACAGAATCATGCAGACATTTGTTACACAGCAGTGGAAACAGAGTAAGGAGAAATCCAGCTGCCTACACAGTAAAAAGCTGTCAGAGAAGAAAGTGAAGTCTCCCCTGCATTTATTTTCTACCTTGCGCAGGTAGGTAACAGACAACTTAATCATTGTCCTACCAAAAGCTAGGCCTCTGATCCTCAATTGTTATTCAGTTCACAGTATTCTTTCTATATTCTTGACATCTGTTTATTTTTCTTTATAGCTTCAAAGAAAAGTCTAAGTTCTGTGTATTCTGTTGCTGCAGATGACTGGTTCTTTACATAAATTCATAGACATTCTCATGTATCATGTATATTTAGAATTTTCATTTCTTTGACGTGAGTTAAATTTACTAAAACGATATTATTTTTTTTTTCCAAGTATATAGACCTATTCCAACCAAACAATAGTTTCATACAGGATTTTGGGATACGTGTTTGGAGTTGCTGATTTTGTAGCCGGGAGGAACACTTAGCTTTTTTTGTGTTGTTTTTCATGGAAAATACATTTCTTTCAGTTGTAGCTCATCTTTAGTTTTAAACCATATTAAGATGAGTTAGTAAACTATTTCTCATAGTATCTCCAGATTTTACCAGACCCATTGATTTATAAAGAGCTGAATTTGGGTCAGACCAGCATTCACCATAGCTTGTTGTACTGACAATTTGCTCTGTATTAATTGTTCATTTTTGAAGGTCGCCAAGTTACCCTCCCCCCGGTTGTGGTAAAAACAAATCCAAATTAAAACCTGAGCAAGATGGAATCTCCAAAACGCACAAGCTGCTGCGGAGGACTTGTTCCAGCACAGTCAAGACCGATGACGTGTGCACCACAAAATCACATAGGACCTTTGGGCGTTCCCTGTCCAGCGACCCCAGGGCTGAGCAGGCAATGACAACAATTAAATCGCACAAACTCTTGAACCGCCCTTGCCCTCCAGCTGTTAAGCAAGAGGACTGCCTCACTCTAAAGTCACATAAACTATTGACTCGATCTTGTTCTGGTGATCCACGATGTGAGCACAACACCAACTTGAAGCCCCATAAATTGTTAAGCAGGTCTTACTCCAGTAATCTCAGAATGGAAGAATTATATGGACTGAAGAATCACAAATTGCTGAGCAAGTCTTACTGCAGTGCCCCCAAGTCATCCAAAACAGAGCTTTTCAAGGAACCTAATGCAGAGGGCAGGAGGCTCTCTCTTACCTCAGGGCTTATTGGTATCTTAACACCATCTTCATCTTCATCTTCCCAACCTGCCGTGCGTATTTTCACCTTGTGTTCTCAATTAAATGTTAGCTAAAGTGCAGTAGACTTCTATGTAAGATGTAGTAGAGAAAGAAATGAATTTTTTTTTAATTAATGAGGTTTTTTTCTTTTTAAATACTATTTTGCATGCCAGGCATTTGCAGGTGCTACTGAAATGTTAGCTTTGGTGCAGTGGTTAAAGCAGTTTTCTGCTAACTAAAAAGGTCGATGGTTCAAATTCACTAACTGTTTCAAGGAAGCTAGATGCGACAGTTTGCTTGCAGTAAATTGACAGCCTTGGAAGATCATGGGATAGTTCTACTCTTCCTGTACATGGCATATGGCACAGCACCAAGTGTGTGTTTGTTTCTAATTGATCTGAGTTCTTACATAAAACACTGTCATGGTAATGAAAGCTGCTAAAAAGGGAAGGAAATCAATTGGATTTTCAAAGTCTTTTTTTTTAAGCAGGCATAAACTTTTAACATTATACAGGTTATGAAATCTCTGGTTTTCTCACATGAGTAATAGAGGACAGGTTTGCTAATTAGGAGTAATGTCCTTCTCGTTGTATACAAGAATATGATTGTGCCAGTGCATTGTTCTTAATATCTGCTTTATACTAAAGTTACTTTATAGATGAAGAGGCATTATGAGTATCATTCACATGTATAAATTAATGGGGGAAATGTGTATCATTTTACTAACCATGTGTTTGATGGGGGCATTAGTACTTATCATTAATATTAATACACTCAATAATGAAAATTATGAAAGAGAAAAGATAACTGTTTTAGGAAGTTATGTAACTCTTGTATTTCTAAAATTAAGTTGTAAGTAATATTGTAAAAATACGTGTATTTTAAGAAAATTTGAGTATATTGATAATTTTAAGAGGACATGCCCATTTCTTTTCAAAACTAAGCTTTGCAGACATGGAAACATTAATTTAGAATTACACAGTGGAAAATATAATTTGAAATATTCTGCAGAAGAATGTGTCCTAATTACCTCCTGTGTAGGTAGGAATAATATGTAGTTTTATTAGTGATGTACCACTTTTAGTAGCTATCTATTATTTTTTTGGAGGAATAACTGTATGTGACTGTAAAATAAGATTAAAGAACTATAAATGAAGAACTTGCTGCCTTTGATAATGAGAAATAGAGAAAGCATGTTTGTTGTGATCCTGTAAAGGTGTCTGTCTTTTTTATTAAAATATCAGACACTAATAATTTTATTCATTTAGTTTACACAAAGATTGCAATACAAAAATATTAGAATGAATAAAGAAATCATAAAAGTTTCTAGTAATCAGACATGTAATTCATATTGCATATAGTCCTAGAAAGGTCACAGTTCAGCTCTTTTCACTATTCTCAGAAAATGACAGGCCATAATTTACAGTTTTCCCCAATTTAAAAAAAAAAGATTTCTGTTTTTTATTTTCTACCTTGCTTTCTATAGCCAAATGGTGCAAAATGTATTCCAATACGAGACCGCGGCTTTCTAGTGCAGGTAAGAAAAAAGGCTTCATCCATTAGAAAACGTTTTAGTCCTTAGCGTGTATGAGTATGCATTTCACCTGATTGTTTTGTTTCTTTTTGGTTTTTTTTGTCATTGTTGCCTGCAGACCATTGAGTTTGCTGAACAGCGGATCCCTGTATTGAATGAGTACTGTGTGGTTTGTGATGAGCCACATGTATTTCAAAATGGACCCATGCTTAGGGTAAGTTCTCACTGGGATATTGTCAGAGTTGATTTGGAGTATAAATGAAAAGGGTTAAAAAATGAATAATGACAGTTTGAAATAAGTACCTTTAAAATTACACTAAGTGACATTTAACAAGCAAATTTGTTTTAAAGACCTTGTGAAAAACAGTAATTTAATACTAAAGAAATGTGTTTAATATTTTTTCATTTTTATATTATTAGTTTTTATTCACATTGGCTTTCTTACGATCACTCCCATACATCGTGTCTTACAAAATTAATACCATTGATCCCTGCCAACTTTTATTCTGTCTTTCTCGATCCCCTTTGGATCTTTCCTAATTCTTTTAACCCCTTCCTCTATTCACCATACTCTATGACTCTGTGATTCTACCTCTCTCCTGTCCCTTTCCCTTCCCTCTTTAGATATCCATATATAACCTACTGGTTATTGCTGTTGTGTACCATGGAGTTTGAACTGACCCATAGCTGACCCTCTGGCAGGTTTTCAGGGACAGTTAATCACACCATAGGAGGTTGTCCGTCCTTCACTCATAGAGTAGCTGGTGGCCTTGAACCTCATACCTTCAGGATTGCAAATCAGTTTCTTTGGGTTTATCCTTCTGCTTTTACAACAATGATCTTATGCAGTATTTCTCCTTATGTGCCTGAGTTAGTTCACTAAGTCTTACTAAAGGTAAATAAATAGGTAGAGAGGTAGGTAGATGGCAAATATAGATTGATACATAAATGTAACATTAAATATCATTTCTTTCAGAAAGCTCCAATTTAAGATGATTGATATACAGAGGGTAGTATCAACGTATAACAAGTCTGGTAGTGCAACAGTTAAAATAGTATTCTGCCTGTTGATAGTTTGAAATGATAACACTGTCTTGATAAAATGATTTATACTTAATCCATATTTGGTTTGTCTGTGCATATTTAGGTGAGATGAGATGGACTGGCATGGGGCATTTTGAGTAGGATGACCATATGATATATTACTCTGGAGATGAAAAAGTGAGGAAAAATGGAGTTGC
>NW_006400123.1:920391-924494 GCF_000299155.1 Elephantulus edwardii
ATCCCTCTATTCTCCCAAACATGATGTCCCTCTCCAAGGACCAGTCCCTCCTTGCAACATGCCCAAAGTATGTCAGACGAAGCTTCAGAATCCTTGACTCAAGGAGCATTCTGGCTTCACCCTCTCCAGGACAAACCTGTTTGTTCTCCTAGCAGTCCACAGTATATTCAACACTCTTCTCCGGCACCACAGCTCAAAGACAGAATATCATGTATAGAATCAGGGCAGTGATTGTTTAGAATAGCAACTCTTTGCCATAGGGAATTACTGAGAGAGTTTAGAAAGAAATCAATATGTACCCAGGCATTTGTGAACTACTGCTAAAAAAAAATAAATAAAGCTGCTTCTTCATTTTGCCATTTTACATTATAAGATAATTTTTTAACATTTTTAAGATAAAGATTGTGAAACAAAATTCACCATTTTAAAGTACACACTTCAGTGGATTTTAATATATTTTCAATATTGTCTAAGCATCACCCGTTTAATGAAAAAAAAACAACCCTGTATCAGTTACTTAAAATTGGTCTCTGCAGTGTTAGCTTAAAAGTTGCTTTTTTAGCCATTATGTTAGTTCCCCTTGGTCTCCAGCTACCCTAACTGCAGACATATTGTCTTGCAAATCACCAGCAGCTGTGGGATTAGGCAGAGAGAATGCTTCCTACATTGAGGGGCAAGACTTTAGGCAGGTGAGAACTGGTAAGAGTGAGAGAAATGGGTGCAGGAGCATGGGGAGTGCCATGTCTGACCTAACATCTGTCCATTTGCTGCTATGGATATTATTTTTGGGGACAGTTCTCCTTCATGAAATGGTTAAAAGTCACACATGACCAAACCTACATTGCATCTGCTCCTTTCACGCTCCCTCTTTCACTCTTAAACAAACACTAGTATATTCTTCTGTCTATAGATTCACTTTACCTGGACATGTCATTTAAATAAACTATGCAGTATGTTGATTAACAGTCAGTTGGGTGCTGGGAGCCTCTGACTTAAAGCGCTTGAGACCCAGAAGGTAGACCCTTTTGATTAACAGTCAGCTGGGGCCTGGGAGCCTCTTACTTAAAACAGTTGGGACCCTGCAGGGCTTATTTTCCAATATAATATTGGACAAAATTCTGCTATAGAATAGGTAGAGCTTTTATTGGCTAATTTTGAGAAGAAATCCTTTGCCAGCTATTAAATATTTTTAATAATTGTTGTTCAAATTAACTGTTTCATAGTGTGTGAAATGTGATAGCTTGTGTTTTTCACAAAGTTGTTTTCTCTCAGTTGTAAAATTTATGCAATTAGAGTTGTTTGTATTCTAATGTTTGTGATCCTTTTTTTCCACTATTCATATGAAAATTAGTAAAAAAAAAAAACCCAAGCAAAACACCTCACTTCATTAAACAGAGTTCTAACTTTTAACTTTGTTAATTTTTTAAAAATATCTCTTTATAAAAGACACTTTTAGTTATATAGACTTTTTTTTTCTTTTTAAAAATCTATTTCCCCTCTTCTACTTACGGATAAGTTGAGATGTTGAAGATGTTGTGGCTATTGTTAGATGTTGTTGCGTTGTGGCTGTGTAACTTACTATCAAATGTTGTCGAGTTAGGGCTTAATGGTAAGCCCAACCCAAATGTTTGCAGTTCAAATCCACCTGCTGCTGCTCCATTGGAAAATGATAAGCACTCAACTCCTATGTAATTTACTGCCTCTGAAAACTCAAGCAAGGGAAGTTCCAACCCTCATCCCCCACTGAATAGATTTCAATAAGAGCATAACAGAACAAAACACTGACTGTTCCATCTCATGATTGCTACCGTGTTTGAGCCTATTGGTGCAGATACTCTAAATAATTCACCTTCCTGAGGTTTCTTTTTCATCTGCCCTCTACTTTACCATGCACAACGTCATTTTTTAGGGATTACCCCTTATCCCAATAACACGTCCAAAGTATGTGAGGCAAAGTCTTGCTATTTTTGCCTCTAAGGAGCAGTCTAGTTGCACTTCTTTCAAGACAATGTTTGTTCTTTTCACAGTCCATGATACACTCAGAATTTTTTGCCAATACCATAATTCAGAGGCATCAGTTTTTCTCCCGTCTTCCTGATACAATATCCAGTTTTCAGATACATAGGAAGCAATTGAAAAGACCACAGTAATATAAGTCAACACCTAGCCTTTTAGCTTTCTTGTTCCTTAGCACTTCAAAGAGGTCCTTGGCAACATAATTGCCCAGTGAAATACTTTGAATTCTTGACTGCTGCTTGCATGGATGTTGCTTATGGGTTCAAGTAAAATGAGATTCTTTACAAGTTTAATTTTTGATTCATTTATCATAATATTTCCTGCTGGTCCAGTGGTGAGGATTTTTGTTTTCTTAATGTTGAAATTTAATCCATACTGAAGACTATAGTCTTTAAGCTTCATAAGTAAATACTTCAAATCATCTTCATAAGCAATTTTTTTCCATATGCAAGACTGTGTCATCTACTTATTACAGATTTTTAATGAGTCATCCTCTAATCTTGATGCTACATTCCTCGTATAGTGAACCTTCTCTAGATTATTTTCCCAGCAAATAGATTGAATTAATTTAGGGAAAGACTACAATATGGGCACATATCTTTTCTAATTCTAAATCATGCGGTGTCCCCTTGTTCTTGGGAAGATTGTTCCTTAGTCTTTCTACCTGTCTCCCCAGGCCCAGTTACCTGGTCTGGGATTCCCAATC
Source organism: Elephantulus edwardii (assembly GCF_000299155.1). Classification (NCBI taxonomy): domain Eukaryota; kingdom Metazoa; phylum Chordata; class Mammalia; order Macroscelidea; family Macroscelididae; genus Elephantulus; species Elephantulus edwardii. Next base: position 923,114 of record NW_006400123.1, read on the forward strand.
TTCTCAGTGTTACCCATCATTTCTTATTATCCACAGAGTCAAATGCTTCTGCATAGTCCGTGAAAACACAAGTAAACAATTTTCTGGTATTCTCTGCTTTCAGTCATGACATATATGATAGCTCTTGTTTCACAGCCTCTTCTGAATCGAGCTTATATTTCTGGTATTTCACTGTTTATACATTGCAGCAACTCTTCATATTATCTTCAGTAGGATTTCATTTGCATGTGATATTAATGATTTTGTTTACTAATTTGTATATTTTGATGCAACAGCTTTCTTTGAAATGGCTTAAAATATGTATCTCTTCCAACTGGTTTGCCAGGTAGTTATATTCCAAATTTCTTCACATAGATGTAGAAACATATCCAGTGTTGTCTATGTTTTGATGAAATACCTCAATTGCTTTTCCACCAGTTCTTGGAACCTTGTTGTTATTTTTGTTTGTTTGTTTTTTAATTTTATTTTGCACTGGTTTATATACAAAGTTCATAGGGTTCATATACATTGGTTTTTCATAATGCACCTTGTTGGGTTTTTTTTTTTTGCCTGTGCTTATAGTGTAACTTAGACTTCTTTCATTACCATTTTCCTTTTCTCCTGAAATGGTCAAATATCAACCAGTTCTTTTGTTATAGTGACTCTTTTGTTATTCTGCAAAATTGTTTTTAACTTAGAGTTTGGAGTTATTTTTAAATCATAAGCATTATGTTTGATTTATTTTTAAGGCCTTTGTGGCATTAAACCTTTTACTCATAGGATCTTTCAATATTGCATTTCAAAGCATTTATCTCACCATTTTTTTCCAATTTGCTTTAGTTTTTCTACATTCTTGAACTAGATTTAAAATTTCTTCTGATAATTCATTTGAATTTTTTCTCCTATATACAACTCTTGTTAAATTATCTATTTCTTCTGTGGATATTTGCTTTCTGCATTTTAAATACCTGTTATTAAATGCATATTGATCTATGATTGTTATATGAATGAGAATTTACAGAGCGAAAAAGGTTGAATAGTTTTAAATTGTTTAATTCAACAATTTCCCTGTGGAACTACGAATGAGTGGAAACAAGAAATACACGAAGTTGTGCTCGCTTCGGCAGCACATATACTAAAATTGAAACGATACAGAGAAAATCAGCAAGAAGTGTAAAAAAAAAAGAAATATACGAAGTTCAAAGAGTGCTGTTGTAGTATAGGACTCATAATAGAAATTTCAGAAAAAAATAATTTCTAATGTATATGAACTGTTCCTTGAGCTTAAGCTCAAGGAACTGAAGAACAGATTCAAACCTAGAGTTGCTGTAATCAAGGATGCTTTGGGCAAAATATTAAATGATCCAGGAAGTATTAAAAGAAGATGGAAGGAATATACTGA
>NW_006400123.1:925949-939176 GCF_000299155.1 Elephantulus edwardii
ACTGGGGTAATCGGGATGGGTGTGTCAGAGGCGGTGCGGTTGGCGCAGGATAGAGCAGGGTTTAGGGCTGGTGTGCATAGGGTCGCTATGAGTCGGAAACGACTCAATGGCACATAACAACAACAACAACAACATATGAACTGTTGAATAAAAAACTACTTAACATTTTTGCTGTATAAATTTTAAATCGTATAGAAAGTGACTGCTGCTGTAGGCTTGAATATGTCAGAGACAATGAAGATGACATAGAATAAGACAGGTTTCAGATCTGTTGACAGGGTTGTTCAGACTCATACTCGGCTCCAGAAAAGCTTATGACATTGCTTTTTTTTTTACTCTTTTATCATTTCATAATGGCCTTCGTTGTTTCTAATAACAATATTTTCCTCAATGTTTATTTTATCTGATAAAATACTATGTAGTACTTTACCTCTGTTGATGTCTGGGTATCTTTTTTTCCCCCATAGTTTTTCTTTTCAACTATTACTGCCTTAGAATCCAAAGTGTTGTGTTGGGGGAGGGGAGGTTGTGTGTATGCAGAAAGTAGCTGAATCAGATTCCTTTACTTATTTTAATAAGGAAGGACCTATTTCTTCCATTTTTGCTGTTTTGTTATCTTTCTTTTGTTACATAATTTCATCATTATCTCTTTCTGTGCTGAGTATTGTCTCGTTGTTGTTAGGTACTGTCAAGTTGGTTATGACTTAATAGTGATCCTACGACCAGCCAGCCTGAACCTTGTCCTATCCTGTGCCATTCCTCAACATCTCTGACACACTCAGACCCATTGTTGAAGTCACCTTGTCAGTCCATCTCAATGAGGGCCTTTCTTTCCTTCTCTGACCCTTCATCTTTCTAAGCTGCATATCCAGAGTATGAAAGATGAAGCTTCACCATCTTGTCTCCAAGGAGAACTCTGGTTGTACTTTCTCTAAGACTTATCTGTTTGTTCAAAGTTCTCTTTTAACTTTTTTTTTTATTTTATTATATACTGTTATTAGCTCTTTAGTTTTTGCCCCCGGATTATAAGTATTTTTTTAAATTTATAAAAATATAGTTCTGATAATTCCCAACTTAATATTATGGAACAACTTTGTTTTTATATAATTTCATTCTTCTTCTACTACCCCATTAATGCTGTTTTTATGAACAATTATGTCTTCTATAGTGTGTGCTCCCACATATATTTTTGTATACATGATTATCTTTTAACCCAGATAAAGAAAAAATAAGTTAAAAGAAAATATTCATATTTTCCTATGTAATTATGTTTACTTGTTTTCCATATCTTGATATAGATTGGAGTTACTGTCTAAAGTTCATTCTGAAGGATTCCTGTTTTCATCATTTCTTACAGGATAACACTTCAGTGAAAATTTCTCCCATATTTTATGAGAGAACAACTTAATTTGTTCCTGATTTATATTTTTTTTAAGAATAGTCTTACTGGATATGAAATTGTTGGTTGAGTTTTTCCATACTTCAAGCCCTTTCATTGCATCATCCCGCTGTCTTCTGGCCTCCATCCTCCTAAAGAGAAATCAGCTAGTAATCCTATTGACAATCGTTGAGATTTGCAGATGAAATAATTCTGTTTTCTGCAAATGAGATCCATCATTATTATTCTTAATTTACTGGGGATTCAGAATAATATTTTCAAGACTTCCACTGAGTTTCAAGGTAAAAATAAGATTAGAATAATTTAAATTGTCAAAATTATCATGTTTTTGTTTGGAATTAATCTGATTTTGCTGAAGTTCCCTGGCTTTATATAAGCTTTTTGCTAATTTTCAGAATTCAGAAATTTTTTTCCACATCCCCCCCCCCCCCCCATTTAGCCATTGCTTTAATGAAAGGACAAAATATCCAGGCTCTTTACTTTGCAGAGTTTACTGAAAATCACCCACCAGTACAGTTTTAAACAACCAGTCCATTTTACCATATTTACATCTAATTTTAAATCATAAAATGTATACCTAAATTATAATGTAGTACTTGAATTAGTATATGTTAGGATTAACAGATAAAAAGATTATTGAACATTTTGTGCTGGTGGTATTTGTATAGAATGTAGAACTTGAACTTTGTTCTCTTTAAAAATGCATAAAAAAATAGACATTGTCTTGTGAGATGAGTTGCATCTCTCAGATGTATGTCTTATAAATCCTAACCTATGTTGCTGTTAGGTGTTATCAACTCAGCTTTAACTAAGAGTGACCCTGTGTATAACAGGTGAAAACCTTGCCTGATCTTTTATCGTCTTTACTGCCTCTGTTGTGCTTAAACCCACTGTTGTAGGTCCATCTCACTGAAGGTCTTCCTCTCCTTTGACCTTTCAAAACATGGCGCTCCCTTCCACAGACTGAGATCTCCAAATTAAATGCACTGTATGTGAAGCCAAGTCTCGCTCTCCTTCCCTCCAGGGAACACCTTGGCTGTACTTCTATCAAGACAGATTTGCTTCTCCTTTTGGCATTCCCGTGTGTTCAGTACTCTTTGCCAAAACTGCAGTTTAAAGGCAGCGTGTGTTTGGTAGTTTTTACTCACTGTTCAGTTTTCTTATATGTATAAAGCATTTGAAAGTATCCTGGTTTGTATCAGGCATATCTTAATTTTTAAACTGACATCCTTGCTTTTCAGTACTTTAAAAAGATCCTTGACAACAGATTTTCCCCTGTACATTATGTTTTGATTTCTTTTTTAAAAAATAAAATTTCATTTTAATTGTGATTTTAAAGTTAGATTTTCATTCATTCATTGTTGCACATTTTATCCTTTTGCCCTCCTTCTACCCCAGTTAACTTTTTTTAAAAAAAAATTTATTCATTATTATACAATTACCTACCAATGGTCAAGAAATTAAGATATTGAAAAACAGAGTGTCTTCATTTCTTGACCATTATGTCCATGGATGTTTATTGTGGATCCAAGTAGATTAAAATCTTTAACTTATAATCATTTTCCCATTAATAATGATGTTAACTATTAGAGTACCTCTGAAAATTTTGTTTTCTTGAGTTTGAGATGTCATTCATACTGAAGTCTGTAGTAGTAGAGTAGGTAGTACTTAAAAATCCTCTTCACTTTCAGAAAGCAAGGTCGTGTCATCTAAATAGCGCAGGTTGCTTATGATCCTTCCTCCAATCCTGATGTCACATATTCCTAAATACTGTCCCCTTCTCAGTTTATTTCCTCAGCAAACACCCTAAATAGATATGGAGAAAGGATGCAATCCTGATGCACACCTTTCTTGATTTTTAACTATGAAATATTTCTTCATATGCTTTGAACAACTGCTTTGCAGTTTATGTACATAAAATGCAATTAAATGACCTGGAATTCTTATTATTTGTAATTAGACCTATAATTTATTCTAATCTACACAAGTACTTTTGCATTGTCCATATTACACAGATAAACCTCTTCTTGGTATTGTTTTCTGCCAAGCTATATATGACAGCAGCAATGATATCTTATGTTCCACATCTTCTAAAGCTAATTTAGACTTCTGGTAGTTCCCTGTGAATGTACTAATGTAGCCATTAAAATAAAAAACAATCTTTAAGTTTTACTTACATATGATGTTAATGATTTTGTTCACTAGTTTCCTCATTCTGTTGGATCATCTTTCTTTAGAGTGAGCACAAATATGGATCGCTTCAATTAGGTGGCTAAGGAGCTAGCTTCTGTGAGCCTCTGGTTCCTGAAATTTCTCACTTAGTATTCTGTTAATTTCTGGAACCTTATTTTATTAATGTCTTTAGTACTTTTTCCTTCCATACCTCTGGTTCTTGATCATTTGTTACCTCCCGAGGTGGTTGAACGTCAACTAGTTCTTTCTAATACAGTAAGTCAGTGTGTATCTTGTGTTTTCTTTTGATACATTCTTTTTATTTCAGTATTTTGCCTCATGAATTTTCATTATTGCACCTTGAGGTTTGGATTTTCTCTTCAGTTCTTTTAGCTTCTGAAAATGCTACAAATTGTATTAATAAACACATTTATTTTTTCACATTTAACTGACTAGAATTCAGGATGCTGGCTTTAGGGGAAGGTGTTCTCTCTGTAAAGGCTTGGAGGGGGGAAGTCTTTGTCTCTTTTTCCGTTTCTATTTTTTAGCTCCCTGGTGATATTCATGTGGAGCATGGCTTCCCCCTCCCTGTGTGCTGCTTTCTTTTGTTCCTGGTCTGCCCTTTATATTTCAAAAAAGTGGTTGGCTTAAGATAACGCCCTGCTTCACATTGTTTCATTACCATAACAAAAAAAGCCAAACTATTTCCTAAGGAAATACAGGTACTTGTTTGTGTCAGAATTAAACTGATAACACAATGTTACTATGTTGGGTAAATGATTCCTACCATTATGTCTATACATGCTATTTTCTTTTAAAAGACATGCAAAAATTTTTATAAGATTGCATTTATACTGTTGCTTCTTATTCTTCAGTGTTATGGCCAAGCCCCTCAAATGCACATTTTCTAGTGCACCAAATTTCTCAATTTCTTTCTTCAAACAGTATTAGTAAGCTGATAATACTCTTACATATCAGCCACACTGAAGTGTAGAAGGAAGGAGTACTTTTGAACTAAGGAATATGGAGAAAAAAGAAATGTGTTCATAAAGTAATCATTGCTTCATCATTAAGAAGAGAGGTATATTATTTTACAAAATAAATTATTTGGAAAGTGTGTGACTTAGAGATTTTGAGGTTACAATATAAATAGGTTTTAAACAAGAATGAAACAGACATAGAAGGAAGTATTTTTAAAAACATTGACAATTTGCATATTTTTAAAATTTTTCACTATTTCATTTACAAAATTTCGATACATTTTTTTCAGACCAAATTCTCCCAATTTCCATCACCACCCCCAGCAAATTGTACAACCCCATGATTAATCCCCAGTACCCGCACATCCTCATCCCTCTGCTTCTCCCCTACTCGCCCCCCACCAAGTCTTCATATTCCTTATACAATAATGGTGTTCTTGTGGTGTTCTTGTTCTTGTGGAATTGAGTTATTTCACTCAGCATAATTCTCTCCAGTCCCTCCCAAATTAGACAATAATTTGCAAAATCATTGCTTCTGTGTGCTCTGTATTATTCCATTGTATGAATGTACCATAACTTCTCAATCATTTCAGTTGTGATTGGACATCTGGGCTATTCCATGTTCTTACATGCATATCTTTTTTAATGAGATGGAGAATTGAGATGTTTCAGGGAAATTACTCAAAATCTTTTCAAATGAAGTTTGTTTAATTTGAGCTTTTCAGATGAAGTTTGGTTCATATGAAGACCTAGAATTAGACACAAACAATGCTAATGAAATTGTATAACTGAGTCTATTATATTTTTTCTTTGTTGGTGTTATGTGCTGTTGAATGGCCTGCAACCCATAGCGACCCTTTGTACAGCATCTCTGAAGCCTACCGTGTCCTGAGCCAGTCTCACTGATTCTAACACACATACCCCAGTTGCCCCAGTTACTGTATGTATCAATCCATCTCATCTGGGTTTTCCTCTCCTGCACTGTCCCTCCACCCTTCTGAGCATGATGTCCTGCTCCTAGGATCACTCTCTTGGCCATGTGCCCAAAGTATGTGAGACAGGGCTTCAAAATCGACTGACATTCTTGCTTTTCGTTACTCTGGTAAGGTCCCTGATTTTCAGCAGATTTTCCCAATCCAGTTTCCGTCTTTCGCTTTACTGATTGCTGATACCGTGTTGACTGTAGAGCCAAGCAAGCTGTAACTGTGAAGAACCTTAGTCTCTTCTCCATCTATCACAGTGCTTCCAGTTGGCCCAGTAGTAAGAATCTTTGTTTTCTTGATGTTGAACTTCAGTCCATATGAAGACTACAGTCTTTGAATGTTCTGCAACTAGTGCTTCATGTCCTTCTCAGTTTCTGCAAACAGTGTTGTATCAACTGCATAACGTAGGTTGTTGATGAGTTTTTCTCCAGGCTATGTTCCTCTTCATAAACATAAAGCCCAGCTTCCCAAATGGTATGTTCCGCATATAGATTGAAACGGTATGGAGACAGGACACATCGTTCAGGGATGCACACCTTTCCTGGTTTTGAACCTTGCAGTACTTCCTTGTTCTGTTCTGAGGACTGCTTCCTGGTCTAAGTATTGTTATGTGCCGTCGAGTCATTTGCGACCCATAGCGACCCTATGTACAACAGCCCTAAACCCTGCTTTATCCTGTGCCAATCTCATTGCCTCCGACACACCCATCCCGATTACCCCAGTCATTGAATCAATCCACCTCATAGAGGGTCTTCCCCTCCTGCGCTGTCCCTCCACTCTGCCCAGCATGATGTCCCTCTCCAAAGACCTGTCTCTCCTTACAACATGTCCAAACTATGTCAGACGAAGCCCCAGAATCCTTGCCTCCAAGGAGCAGCTTGGTTTAACCCTCTCTAGGATCAATCTATTTGTTTTCTTGGCAGTCCATGGTACATTCAGTACTCTTCTCCAGCACCACAGCTCAAAGGCGTCAATTCTCCTTCTATCCTCCCTAGTCATTGTCCAACTCTCTGATGCATAACAAGTGATTGCAAAAACCATGACCTGTATCAGACCCACCTTAGTCTCCAGAGAGACACCATTGCTCTTGAGTACTTTAGAGAGGTCCCTAACCGCAGACTTTCCCATCGCAATACATTTTTTTATTTCCTGGCTACTGGTGCCAAGAGTGTTGACCGTGGAGCCGAGCAAACTGAAGCTGTGAACAATCTCAATCTCTTCACCATCCATCCTGATGCTACCGATTGGTCCAGTGGTGAGAATTTTTGTTTTCTGGACATTGAGCCTCAGTCCATATTGAAGGCTGCAGTCCTTGACCCTCTGCAGTAAGTGCATGAGGTCCTCCTCAGTTTCAGCGAGCAGGGTTGTGTCATCTGCATAACGCAGATTGTTTATAGATCGTCCACCAATCCTAACGCCACGCTTCTCCTCATAGAGCCCAGCCTCTCGGATAATCTGCTCTGCATACCGGTTGAAAATGTATGGAGACAGGACACATCCCTGGCATACACCCTTCCCAATTTTGAACCATTCAGTGTTGCCCTGCTCTGTTCTGACTACTTCCTCTTGATCCAAGTACAGGTTTCGCATTAGCACAATTAAAATAGGTTTCATATAAGCACAGTCAAGTGTTCTGGGACTCCCATTTTAAAATTTTTCACTTCTAAAAATAAACTTTCCAACACAGACTAGCAGGATATTTTATTTCACATTTTCCATTATTTAAAGCAAAACTAGTGTTGAAAAGATCATATCTTGTTGTTATACTTCTGAGAGTATGTGTACAGAGTATGTTTACATGATCCCAAAGTAATCATAGTTGAAGGTATAAAGTTTAAATAGAAACCAACCCTTATGGATATACTTTTGGCATTATTACAAAGTGACTTTTGAGTCACTGTTTACTTTCCAAGTGAACTTTGGTAAGTCGGTACATGAGAGAATTCCTAGGGCCCTGGCTTTATCTTCTTGCATTTTTGTTTCTTAAATAGAAAGTTCATTATACATAAAGAGTATAATCTTTGACACTATAGTAAGTATACATGAAATACATGTGATATATTATTTTCATTATTGTTTTAGATCAGATTATGCTTTAAGCAAAAAACTCACTGCAATTCAGTTCATCCAATGCATTGTGCTCTCCTTTGGATTTCCAAGACTGAACAAAACTTCAATCTTGTGCCATTGAAATTGAGGGTAAAATGTATATGTATTCACATAGATGTTCACATAAAATTAAATATACAGATAAAATACTCAAAAGTAAGAGAAATTGAACAGTCTTCTCCAGGTCTATTTATTTTGGTGTATGTCTATTTATATATACAAGCACGTACATACATATATCAGTGTACTTAAGTTTGAGTTTGTATGAAAAACTTTCTTTAATTTACTCTAACAGATCCTTTTCTTGGTGTTTCTACGGTTGGAATAAAATGGTACTTTTAAGACTGACAAAGGGAACATATCAATATAATTTCCTTAAATTCTTTTGGAGAAATTTAACCAGAAAGTATTGTAGTTTATCAGGCTTCATAACCATAGAGGATACTCAGAATGGGGCTGCACTTCCCCACTGATTAGGCAGGAGACCAGGTCATCCTGTGAAATGAATGAGCCTTGGAGCAGTGGCACTAACAAATGCCTTTTGTCTGCTGTGCAGCAACACCATAGATTGCATCATGTTAGGCTTCATCAGCTACCTAATGCAATGTAACACAGAAGGTAAGATAAATCAAATGATGACACCATATTATATTTGAAAGATGAGAGCTCTTCCAAAGCAATTGCAGAGTATATATTTCAGTGCTGTTGACTTCAGGAAGTTATTGAAGTCAGAAGTCTTTGCAACAAAACCAATAATTCAAGAACTAGGTAGCAAGTAAACACAGTCATGCTATTACTTCCAAAGAATTAAAAAAAAATGAATTCTTTTTGTGTGTGTATTTTTATGTAGCCTTTGTGTTTAACTTCAAATTTTATTATATCACTAGCTTAAGCTGGTATCTTTTTCAGGGGTAGAGACATTTCTTTTTAAGGATATTTTTATCTCTTGCTGAATCATTCTGACTATAAGCATATTCAACTAACAGAAGTGTATGATTTCAACACTTGTGACTCTGCTAGTAAATTACTCTTTTCTAAGTGAATATCTCCACCACTTGACTGTCATTGTGCTTCACTGTGATAGCTTGCATGTTGCTGTGATGCTGGAAGTAGTACTGATAGTATTTAAATTACCAGCAGGGTCACCCATGGTGCTTTCATTTGCTTGCTATGCACAGTGAATAAAGAAGACAGGAGAATTGATGCCCTGATCCTACGGACTAACAAATCCGTCTTGGAGGAAGTGAAACTAGGGTGCTCCTTAGGCATCCTAACGCAGGGATGGTGAAACTTCATCTCAGATTCTTTGGGCACATTGTCACAGGGTTCCATTCCTTGGAAAATGGCATAGTGCTGATAGAAGTAGAGGTTCAGCAAAGAGAGACCCTTAGTGAGATGGATTGACAGAGTGTTTACAGCAGTGGATCTCAGAATGGTAGTTTGGAGGGGGCAGGAAAGGGCAGGATTTTGATTTGCTGTTCACAGGGTAGCTGTGGGGAGTTCTGGTGACTTATTGGTACCAGTTTGTGTAGCCAATCCAAAGGCACGTGATTTAAATCCACTAGCTGTTCTGTAGGAGAGAAATGGTCTCTGAAAACATTCTGGAGCCTCAGCAATGAGTCAGTTCTGACCTCATGAAACCAACAACAGTAGAAGCAATGCTTCTTGCTATGTGTTACAGTTGACTTACCTAACAACAACTTGTGAATGTTTAACTATATTAGAATTATAGTGAAAATTTTTTCTTGTTTTTACATAAACTTAAGAAATTTAACTTTTGTTAAGTAAAGTTTTCTTCTTAGTTTTTTGGTAAATCAAATTTTCTTCTTAGTTTTGCAACTAAAATTTTATACTTTCTATGATTGTATTCTGTGGCCCTCAGGCCTGGTTTTAATTGGTTTTGGTCAAACATTCTTCTAAGTTGTATAGCACTGGTCTGTCCATTTGTTGTACAGAGGTAACTTGTGGTTGCTGTGATGCTAAACACTGTGAAACTGATGTGTCAAATGTGATAATGGTTACCCTTCATGGACAGTGTTTGGTGGAGCTCTCCGATGTTTGGAGCATGGACATGCTTGGAAGCAGGAGTGGCATCTACTTCCAAAATAGCTTGCCTCCAGAAACTCTGTGAACTTGGAGAAACAATGAAAATTACACAACTGTTCAGGTCTTTTGTTCATAGGGTCACTGAGTCATCTACAACTCAGTGACACTTAACAATAACAACAATAATTTCCCCACCACACCATGGATGCTCTTAATTAAAGGACAAATAACATTGAAATTAATTAACAGAGTGATTGTTAACACTGGACCAAAAATTGCAGCAGTTGTGAAGATGGAATATAAAATTGTATATTAATTATTATAAAAGCATCCCTGGTGGTATAGTACATTAAACAGTGTGCTATTAATCTAAAGATCAGCAATTTAAATCAACACACCCCTCTGCAGGAGAATGAAGACATAGTGTGTTTGAATTCACAAATGTGTAACCTGTTGGATAACAGTGAATCAAATTTGACTCAGTGGGTTTTTACTATATCATACAGAATGTCATAAATTTAATTTAGGAATTGGGATACAAGAAAAGAAGTATAATTCCTGATTTCCTTTTTTTATTTTGTAGCCTACTGTATGTGAGCGAGAGCTGTGTGTGTTTGCCTTCCAAACTCTGGGAGTAATGAATGAAGCTGCTGATGAAATAGCAACTGGAGCTCAGGTAGTACCATGTAATATTAAATATTTCTTATTTTTCTTTGAAAAGGTTTTTATAATTTACTGTCCACTTCTCTGCTATACTTTTAGAACAGCTTTATGATAATGTGTCAAGTTAAAAGGCAGATTGGTATATGACAGCTTTTAGATAGAAACTAAATTTTACCTTCTTTGCCAAATTTGTGTTTTGCTAAGAGTATAAATTAAAACACTCTCTGTTTAAAACATACCATTATCCTTTCTCATATGGTGAAATTAAAGAATTGACAATCTTGCACATGCTTTTTATAAAATTATTTCCTGTTAGTAAACTTAAACTGCCATAAAGTCAAAACCAATTTACTTTAAATATTTAAGTAAAAAGGTAATGGGTAGGACCTAAGATAAAGAGAGCATTCAATTTAGACTAGCAGTCTTTATGATGTAAAGAACAATATAAAAACAGAAACAACTTTGGAGTAGAGAAGCATTCTTTGTTATAGAAAGGAAAAAAATTGGAAAGATGCCCAAATGTTATTCTTTTATGTAACTTCTAGAAAAAAATATTTTTTTATGGAACATAACCAAACTAGTAACTAATCTTTTAGATTAGTTACTAGTTTGGTTAGTCTTATAGAATGACTAGGTGCAGTTTCAAAGAAAATACTGCTAAAGAATGCTAATTAAAAGAAATTGCCAGAAAAGGATGGAGAGATAGCCACCATTGTTGGTCCCCACTCACAGCCTAAGCTATAAACCTTTACAGGAAAAGATCCCTCTTCTTTCTCTCAATGAGTTGCTGGTGGTTTTGAACCTCTGATCTTTCTGGTAGCTATCAAGTATTTTCCCCACCACACCATGGATGCTCTTAATTAAAGGACAAATAACATTGAAATTAATTAACAAAATGATTGTTAACATTGGACCAAAAATTGCAGCAGTTGTGAAGATGGAATAGATCTGGGAATTGTTTTATTCTGAGGTACACAAAGTCGGAACTTAGATGATGAAAATCTAATGTCAGACTAATCATATTTAAAAAAGAAATAGTGCTATAGTATTTTAAGGAAATAAAATTGGCGAAATAATACGTAGGTAAGTCAGTGATCATCTATCCTCAAAATGATTCAAATGATAAATAAATTTAATATATAATAAAGGAGGCAGCACATCCATTTATTTTTTTTAAAGTAATTCTGTAATAAGATATAAATGATCAACATCATTGGGGGAAATAATCAGTTTCACTCTTTACCTTACAGTGTACGTGAAAAGATACTCCAAGTGGATTAAAGAATATTTTGTTTTCTAAAAGTGAAAAAAAAAAAGAAACTAAAGAAGAAATTTGGTGATAAACTTAGACAAGTACAAGAAACCTTGAAAATATGAACAGATTTGAGTCCATATGTACTGCACAATGTATATTTGGGGAAAAAGCATTTATATATATATATCTTAAATGTTTCTTTTGAAACAAACACAATATTTAAAATTTCCATAATAACTAACCTGAAAACCAGAATATCTTGAGTAAATTAATATAATTCATAAAAATAGTAAAAAACATGAAAAAGTTCCACTTTAATCAAAAGTAAGAAAAGGAATTACCAATTTATTAATGAAATATGTAATAGACATGAGTAATTTTATCCACGGTGTTGAATACCTTTAATATGATCAATGTCAGCTTTATATGCCTGTCAAGACAGAACTGACTGGAATTTTTTAAAATTTTTAAATTTTATAGTGGTTTGCTCACAAACTTCGTTATACATTGTGTTTCACACTGTTCTTCATTCCCATGCATTATGTTTTATAAAATCAATCACCGTTGGACCTTCCCCACCATTACTCAATCTTTCCAGGTTCCAAGCGGATCCTTCCCATTTTCTTCACTCCCTCCCTCTGCCTACCAAACTGTTCAACCCTGTGTTTTTTCCCCTACCCATCCTCACCTCCCATCCATTTCTCCATTAGGTCTCCATACATGTTTACTAGTTATTCTTCTAGTGTTAAAATTATGTTTTTATGCAGAATTTGTCTTTATAGACTGAGTTGGTTCACTCAGCATAATGCTGTCCCAAGTTATGTAATATTTTTCAAAATTGTTGCTCCTGAGTCCATGGTATCCGTTCTGTGAATGTACCACAATTTCTCAATCCATTCAGTTGTGATTGGACATTTGGGCTCTTTCAGTGTTCCTGCAATGGTCAGTAAGCCTTCTGTGAACATTGGTGTACAGATCTCTGTTTATGTCTTAGTTCTAATTTCTTTAGATATAGTCCTAGTAGTGAAATAGCTGGAATATATGGGGTTTCTATGTTCAGCTTTTTGAGGAAATGCCACACTGTCTTCCAGAGTGGTTGTAGCATTTTACAATCTCATCAACATTGTATCAGAGTTACCACTTCTCCACATCCTCTCCAGTATTTATTGCTTGGTGCCCTGCTAAACTTTGCCACTGTTAGAGGGTATCTCATTGTCGTTTTTATTTGTATCTCTCTTACTACCAATGATTTTGAACATTTCTTCATGTGTCTGTTGGCAGTTCAAATGTCTTCCTTGGTGAAAAGTCTTTCTATGTCTTTTGCCTATTTTGTAATTGGGTTACTAGCCTTTTCTTCTGAGGGCCCAGGAGTTATGGAACCCCTGTCAGAAGTTGTAAATGGCGTTGGGAGGATTAGCATTAGATAAAGGTACAGTGATTAATTAATAGAGTCATTTTACTTACCTTTGTCTTCTAAGTTATTTTACTAAGCGAGGATTTGTGATACAGTAAATTATAATTTAAAAAATCATGCTAGAGCATTTGTCATTTGATTAATAATGGAGAAAATTATTCCATTATTAGTTAATGTATTACAGCCTCAGAAAACATAATTTATTA
>NW_006400123.1:939276-949543 GCF_000299155.1 Elephantulus edwardii
ATACACATACACATAGTAAAAATATTGGTATATTTAACCATTTTTCATTTTTTATATGTAAATTATCCTTAAAATATTTTTACCACCTTGAAATCGGAAATTATTAATGGGAAGGAGAAAATCATGCTAAAGTAAGTTGTGTTGATGGTAGAATAGATGTCTCTGTCTTCATACATACGTATCTTAAAATTAATGATTTTTACTTTTTTTTCTTTTGCTGCAGTGAAATAAGTTTAAAATATGTGTTTGTTCAAATCTGGTAATTTGTGATTCAACTCTAAAGATGATAACTCAAAGGCCAGAAAATTTTGTGATTTTGTTCCAAAAGGGAATATTCCTTTCATGACTTCATTCAGCCTACTTATTCTCTCAACTCTGTTAGCTATATGGAAACAGTTTATGTGGTTGTGTACATCTACTAATATGTTAGAAGCCTAACGTTTGTTCCAGTTTCGCTGTTTTTTGAGCAGGTTTTGTGAGAATCTAGTCTGTCTGCTGTGGGATGTGTTATTTATAGGTTTTATGCCCAGTGGCTTGAATGAGGTCACTGGAAATCCTAGATGTTGTGGAGGAGTTTGTGAGCACACACACACTAAGTGCTATTGGCATTAGGCTAAATGCTGTTCCCCTATAAATTTGCAATTCAAAATTGTGTACTCTTACTGTGCATTTGTTTTTTTAAAATGCCTATTTAAAGCTTTCCAGAAATAGCTTTCCCTCAAAAAAGGCTACTCCTTGAAGAGAGGGACATCATTCTTGGAATGGGAAGGCTGGAGAAAGAGACAAAGTCCCTCAACTGGATAAACTAATAAAGTATATGCAGCAGTGGTATGTGTCAGATTGTGAGGATGGCACAGGACAGGACAGAATTCAGATCTGTTGTTCATAGGTTGCTATGTGTCGTACTCAACTCCAGGGCACCTAACAACAACAAAATATTAAAACGACTGCTTTCTTTTTAAGCTCCTGTCCACATGTTTGTTCTGGTGTGCTTTCTCCTGAATTTCTAAGCATTTACAGTTTTTGTTTTTCAGTTGTTTGAATCATGTTTGTTTGGATGATTGAGAAAGGACTCTTAGTAATAAGTGCCTTCAGAACTGTGTTCCTAAGTATCAGTGCTTGTTAGTAAATTCTCAGATCAATCTTGGGACAGTGTAGGAATTAAGCCATGACATTTAGTAAATGAAGGTCGTTAATGACTTTTGACAGAGAGCCATAGTGGCCTCATTGTAAGGAGCTATGCTGCTGACTCAGAGGCACAGGTTACAAATCCAGCCACTGTTCCCAGAGAGAAAGATAGAAAGTCTCCTCCCATGTGATTTACTGCTACTGAAAACCACTGGAGGGTCAGCTGTGAGTCAGTACTGACTGAATGGTGCATGACAACAACAGCAGTGACTTTGACAGAGGGAAAATGAAAAGTAAGATCATGTTTGGGAGACTGGCTATGCTTACTGCATGCTACACTCTTTTCTTCTATTTTTTTTGTTGTTGTTGTTCCTTTTATTTGAAATGCTTTCTTCTTGACATATCCCCCTTCCCTCCCTCCCTTCACAACTCTGGAAATTACAGAGAGATTTTCTTCATTCACGTTAGGTAAAGCAACCACTCCTTTATCCTCAGTTTGTTATGTCAGCTCTATTTCTACCACATTTAACACTCCTAGGAATTTAACTGATTTTTCTATTATGCTTCATCTTTATTGATTTTTCTATTACATTTCATTTTGAACTTATTTTTGTCATATATATCATCTTTATTAGACTCTACAAAAACAATACCTTGTCTCTCTCAATCTCTTGTCTAACCAGAGTCAGGAAAAATGTTATTAGCACATAGTATAAACACAACAGAGACATGTTAGACCTCAGGTAATTAGAGGCAACATATGTTCGTTGTTTTTAATTAGGGGTTAAGTTTCTCAAACTTAGTCTAAAACCATGAATTACAGAGGCAATTCAGAGGTAAATGAAAGCCATCCTGAGAGTATTATGATCTTTGATTAACATGAGAGGGAGAAAGATGGGGAACGAACTCGATTCAGCCTGGAGAATATTAACTGTTTGATGTGTGTATTTCAAGGTGGTGGATCTTCTAGTATCCATGTGTAGATCTGCATTGGAATCTCCTAGGAAAGTTGTCATTTTTGAGCCATATCCTTCTGTAGTAGATCCTAATGATCCTCAGATGCTGGCCTTCAACCCCAGGGTAAGTAGTTATCCCAGCAGATCACTCACAAGTGGCTTCTCCCAATCATCTAGATCTCAGTCTTTTACCTTCTTTGAGTCTGTACCTCTGTCCTGCCATCCATATCCATGATTTGTCCGAGATTCCATAAAATAATTTAAAATTATCTCAAGCAAATATTATTTATTTTCCCTCCCTAGTCTTTCACAAATCCTATCACTTTTCATCCACTTTTGTCCTTCAAGAGTCATTTCAGAACTTCATTCTCATGAAACTAAACCCAGCTAATCACCTCAAAGTCTGATTTGTCCATACCCCATCCTCAGGTCATGTAGGTAAGTGTTTACATCAGATTGTTTTCAGTGGCCACTATGATGTATTTCATCCTATTAATGCATTTTTAAGAGTCTAGCTTAAGTAACCTCATTTTAACTATAGCCTAGGCAAAAGGATCAACTTTCTTTTTACTTTGTGTTTGCACTTAAACTTTGCCTTGCTACTTTGCCCACCATTGACATTCATATAGTGCATCAACTGGTGTCACATGGAGAACACTTTTGTAAATAGTCACAGAGATTAAGCAAATTCTTTTTGAAATACCAAAGTTTTCAAGCTTCATAAAAGCTGAAATTACATTGGTATTTTCTAGAATTTATTTAATAGGAATAATGACTCTATAAAATGTGTTTGAAAAAGTATCCTTCCTTCTTAAGTTACATCATGGTACATTATTTTGTTTTAAAATGAGTTATCAGTGTCATTTGCACCTTTGTCAGTCATACTATGTAATAACAATTCTCATCAGAAGAAAATGAAAACAAAAAATACTTGTTGAGATTTAGAGTAAACTTTTTATTATTCAAAAGGATTCTGTACTAAATTTGTAATAATATCTTGATACTTTAATGATGAAAGGCAGAAGCAGGAGTGCAGTATTTAGTTTGTATTTTTAGTTTGTTTTATTCCCCTTGTGGATAAACAGTACTTTGTTCTTCATCATTACATTGTTCTTTTCTTTTCTTCCTTTTGATTCACTTGTACAATCTGTCTTTGGCCCAACTTGTGTCAGTCTTTCCGTTTGTGTGCACAAAATAGTCACTGCTTTGAAGCTGCTTCTGATAGCAGTTCACGTAGAGAAGTAATATGATTATCTAATAATACTCAGATTTGCAAATGCTTATAAGTATATTCCTTCCTCCCCTGCCCCAAATAGAAAAAGAACTATGACCGAGTAATGAAGGCACTAGATAGCATAACTTCAATCAGAGAAATGACACAGGTGAGTATGTCATCTTTTGATCTTACACAGTTCAGCTTCACTTGAGTAAAATATTTTAAAGATATCCAAGAGTACGATTTATTTTGGAGAGATGGAAGGTTTTATGTTACATGATATATTTATAGCTAATATAATTGTGCTTTGCAAAGATGTTTTAGTTAAATTAAATCACTGTGCTACCATGCTGCTACTGTAACTTTTGGGATGTAAATTCATAATTATTATCCTAATGTCCTACTCTTAAATTTAGTAAAAGCCTTAAATACCTGAGGGTATGTCATGGAATATTTCATTTGAGAACAAAGTTTCCCCTTTTCCTAGAAAGTTAATCATATTAATGGTAGTAATTTCAGAATACTATTTAAATGTTAAAATAAAACCAGAAATATTCTATAAGATGTACACAGGGCATAAATAGAGCCCGAGGAACACCACAGGAAGACTCCAGATTCTTCACTTGTGAGTTTAATTTGTGCCTGTTAGTCAAATTTTTGGCAGGAAAGTTTGAGAACCATGGATCAGGGTTGATTATGAAAGGCCTGTGCATCGCTGTGGTCCAGTGTATGGAAAAGCATATGATACTCAGTTATTTTAGACTTTACACAGTCATCAGTTTGGAGACAGAGATAAAATTTATCAATGTAAGTTGTGTTGCTAGGGGACTTTACATCAGCTCAAACTCAGTAACCCTGCTAACAACAGATCTGAAACTTACCCTATCAGATAGACTCAAGCTCCTTGTTGTAATCACTGTCAGTCCACTTTGTTGAGGTTCTTTGTTGAGAACTCTCCACCTTTCCACATGATTAGCCCCTGCTGAAAGCGGGCCCAAAGTATGTGAGATGAAGATTCACCATCCTTGCCCTTCCTGAGCACCTGCTTTCACTTCCTCCAAGACAAACTTGCTACTTCTTTTGGAAATCCATGGATTATTCTGTAATCTTCTCTAACATCAAAGTTCAAAGGCATTGATTTTTCTTCTGTCATCCTTACTCATTGTCCAAGTTTCGGATGAATAGCAGCAGTTAAAATACCCTGGCTTGGACTAGGCATACCTTAGTCTTTAAAGTGTTATCTTTGCTCTTTATCGCTCTGAGAGGTACTTAGCAGCAGATTTTCCCAAAGCAACAAGTCTTTTAATTTTGTGACTGCTTTTAACCATGAGTGTTTATTGTCAATCCAAGTAAAATGAAATAATTGACAACTTCAACATTTTCTCCATCTATTATGCTGTTGCCCAGTGGTGAGGATTTCTGTTTTTGTCTGCAGTAGCTTTTTCAAATCTTCTTCACTTTGACCAAGCAGGGTTGAGTCATTTTCTTAAGCAGGTTGTTGACAAGTCTTCCTCCAACTCTGATGCAGCAAGAATATCATTACTGATGTCAGCTAGGTGCTGATTGAAAGTAGAGGATAACAGGAAGATGTTTATTTGCAGTTTACTGACTATACAAAGTCTGTTCGGATCTTTTAAAGTAGAAGTTAGTACCAAAAACTAACAACACAAGTTGTATTTATTGTGTTTTGTGGCTTCAGAGCTTACACTGCCCCCAGAGATACTTGGTGTCTCACAGTGACCATTATCCTTTCTCCAGAGAAGGAATCAGGAATTCCTCTGTCCTTCGGCCCAAAACCACCCTCTCAGCAGTCTGTCTTTTGACTTTCATTTCTCTTTCATCCAGACTGAGACCCACAGTCCTGTACCTGTGACAGATCTCAGCCCTCATAAATCCTAGTAAAAAAGATGTCTACTTTTAGTTCTTGACAAGAAAAAATATTCTGCTGCTCTCTGAAGATAATGCTCCAACTGCATATTTTTACATTTTTCATTTTAATTCTTCTTTTTGTACTTTCCTGTTTTCTTCTTTAATATATCCCTTTCAGTTCCATATGCAAGCCATGTCATTCATTATCCTCTTTCAAAGGCTTGAGCTAACGAGAGAATATAGCTTTGATAGCTTATTGGATTATAGCACACAATTAAAAAGAACTGACTTCCTTTGATAATCTTTTTATTCATACATTTAAAAATACCCTTGCATTCACCAAGTAGAATGAGCACCTTCAAATCTTTCAAACAATGAGAAACCAAAGATCCCTTAGTTCTCATTATTTGCTTCACATCCACCATTCCTTCCAGTTGTTTTGCTGTGCCCACACCTTTCTGCATCTTCTGAATTCTTTTTTTCAAATAAGCTTTACTATGTGTATGAGAAAAAGAACACAATAAAATACATTTCTACTTCAGAGGAAAAAAAGAACAGATTCCAAAAGCTTACAAAACATTATGCAAATATTTTCAGTCATGAAAAAGACTTTAGTATATTTATACTATACCCTAGACCCCAATCATTCTTGGATTTATAAATAGGTACATACTCTTAACTCTGGAATCACCTCACTGCCAAAAACGGCTTCCTTTAAAATTCTGGGTCATGTGTAAACTATTTTAATAGGGGACAATGTAGATGTTCAAGCATCAGCCTAGGATGTTACAGGCCAAAGTTACAGAATTGGCTTATCAATGACGTTCCTGTGACCTTGGGCAAATTGCTTAATTGCGTGATGCCTCAGTGTCTGCACTGTCCAGATTAAAATAGTAACCCCACATCCTCTTTCACTCTACACTTCACAGGGATGCTTTCAGTTTCTATTCCATCAAATTCTTTAAACTTTTTCAAATAAATATAGCATGAACTGGCCTATTTTCTGGAATGTACTTTTAGATAGATAGATCTATATTGTCACAGAGATTGAAATGGTTAATGGTCTGTGTTTATCTCTGCAGTTACCAATTAAAGTTAATTTTTCTGCAAATTGTGTCTAGTTTTCTTTTGCAAAAATATATGTGTAAGTAAATATTCTCACAGAGGAGTGTGACAGGTAGCGGTCATAAATTTTCCTTAATATTAATTGAAAGTTAAAAATTACAATCTTAAAGGGCAAAACTACTGTTTGTTGCTGTTACCATGTCAAGACAATCAGTTTTCAAGTATAAATAGATTAAGCATATTGCTATGCCTGTGTTCCATTTATAAACATGGGGGGAAATGGAAGAAAAATGCAATTAAAAGTGTTTTTAAGGTAAATCGAGGAGTATAATGACTTTTTTTTCAGGCACCGTATCTGGAAATCAAGAAGCAGATGGATAAACAGGATCCCCTTGCTCATCCCCTACTGCAATGGTATAAAATTTTAGTTTTTCTCTTAACGAAAACAAAGCATACTTTCTCTGCTTCGTTCTTTAAAAAGGAATAGCCTATTTTACAAGACCTGCAGTGCGGCAGTTCTACCAGCTTAGGAAACCTGCTGATTTTACAATCCAAGAGTCCTTAATGACTCTCAACTTAATTAAAACTTGTTCATCACAAAGGAAAGAAGATGTTGTCACATGCAGTCCAAGGATATGCAGTCACCTGGCAGCAGCTCATCTAGAGTTTTTTAAAATATGACTAGCTGGCCTACATGGCATTCAGGTCATTAAATTTGCTAGTTAAGTGAGGACAAAGTTAAAAATTCATCATTTCAACCCTTATTAACAATCTTTCTAAAGGTTTTCTTTTGTATGTTTTATTTAATTCCTCAGCAAGAGACTATATTTGATGAACTCTTCAGTGAATATTTGCAGAATATTTCAGTCATCCTGCTACAATGGTACTTCAGATAATCTGTCCTCTTACTTCACATATGCGAAGTGAAGTCACTGTATCTACTCACCATACCTTATTAAAGCTTCATGAATATGTTTTGTTGAAATTGCTTTGAAAACTCTAAAAGGTTATTGAATTTTCAACTCTTATTGTGCAATGCTATGAATGTTAAAATATAAACAGATTGTTCTGAGTAATACTTACTCCTTGCTATAACCACAAAGTTGTTTTAAAATTATGTAAAGGAAGGTAAAGGAGAAAAACTTTGGGTACCTCAAGGTTTTTATTTCTTTAATTAGTCAAAATTGAAAAATACACATTTGATGTACTCTCTTAAAATCATGGCAAAATTAAGGTTTAGAAATTCAAAGTTAACATAAAATAATTTACCAGGAAGATAAAAACCTGGTGAGTATCTTTTTTTTTCTTCCAAAGTTCACTTGGCTTTTCGCTTTTCATTTCTTGTGACTTTCTTCAACTTTATAGTCATCTTTTTTTAAGTAGAAGATGATCCACTAAAATGTTGTCAAGGTTTTCTTACTATTGACAAGTACAGAATATTTTTTTACATACCTAAACTAGCTTTCTCTCAGCTTCAGTATCTCTGTTGAATAATAAATTGAATATATCGTATGTATCAACTTAAAAACATCTTCAAGTATTACTAGAGTAAGCACTCATTATTAGGCAATACAGAGATAAATGAAGGAAGCAGATGGATGAGTCACCTTCTTACCTTTGTGTTTGGAATGGTTTTCTTTGCAAGTATATTTAGAAATGTTCCATTTGATAACCTTAAAGGTTTTGATGAGTGATTATTAAGAATAATTTTTTCCTTGGGCTTTAATGAACTTTACCATGTTTATTACATTAAAATATATTCTCTGTTTAAGAAACTTCATATTATTTCAGGAAACAAATGAAATTATACAATTAAAAACTATTACATTATTATTGTATTATTTTATGATGAAACATAAATAAATTTCAGTCACTTCTCAAGTAAGAATAAAACTTACAATGTATCTGGAATATATTTTTACTAATAGATTATTCTCATTTCAGGGTTATTTCAAGTAACAGATCCCATATTGTGAAGCTACCAGTTAACAGGGTGAGATTTTTTCCCATTCTTTTTGTTGTATAGAAAACTTAAGTTTAGAAATAGGGGAATACTTAAATCGGTCGGAGAACTGACCTCTGCTTTTCTGCTAGGCTCTCCAGGAATTGAAGTAGGTCTAGGTTAAGTCAGATTCTTCAATTTGAAGGTGATATTTGAATGCTAGTTCCTCACTTTTCCAGTATATGAAATTCAGAATCATTCTACTGTCCTTTAAAATAAGAGTCAATATGAAATTATCTGATTATTCCACAAGTCTTAGGTAGAACATATATTATCTAAAGGTTGATGAATAGGAAGTGAATGTGCCTTTTTATTGTTGGTGGTTTCATCTTGACACATCTCTGCTTTCTATATCTGGGACGATACTGTCCCAAATACCTGTTTATCATCATAAGAAACCATAGAAAAAAGAAAAAGAAAAGCTGATGGAACTCTCATTTCAGTTATCATCATCATCCAAAAGCAGTATCTCTAAATTGTTATTGTTCTTATTGCTAATTGTCATTGAGTAGACTGAGTCATAGCAATCCTGTGAATAACGTATCTGAATACAAGTCCTATGCTGTGCCATCCTGACGCAACTCTAACTTACTTTCCACTGTTCAGTTATTGTGTCAGTTTATATTGTTGAGTGTCTTTCCCTCCTTCACTGACCCTGTATCTTCCCAAGCATGTTCTTTCCAAGTACTAGTCTCATCTAAAGTATGCAAGGCAGGTGAGTTCTGGTGGCCTTGTGGTAAGAAGCAGCACGGTAACCCCAGAAGTACGTGGTTCAAATCCACCAGACGCTCTGCTTGGTAAGGAGGGACAATCTCCTCCTGTACCAGTCAGTTCTGATTTGACAGTACACACACACAAAATAATAAAATAAAAAATGAAAAACAAAAGTATGCAAGGCAAGGTTTCACTATCTTTGCCTTCAAGGAGTTCTGACGGCATCTTTTCCAAGACATATTTGTTGGTCCTATTGGCAGTCAATTGCTCTTCTCCAATACCATAACTCAAAGACATTGATTCTTTTCATGTCATCCTTGTTCATTGTCCAACTTTAATGAAGGAATATAAAAATAGATAGACCTGGAAAAGAAAAAGGGATGAACTCGGTCAGCATTTCTCAAGTTAAAAGAACTGAAAAGTGAATTCAAGTCTACAGCTGCAAAACTGAAGGATAAGCAAAATTAGAATGATATGGAAGCATCAAAAGAAGATGGAAAGAATATTCTGAATAGCGGTACCAGAAGAATTGGCAAACACAGAACCATGTTAGGAAGTAGCATATGATCAAGAAGCAATAGTGATGAAAACCGAAGTTCAACCTGTATTAACACATTGCCACACACTTTTAAATTGACGACCGTGCTTAGAAACACGTTTGCTGTCATTTATGGCAATGTGTTAAAGATACTAGCTCCCTAACAAAAAATTAAGGACTGAAGAATCAATGTTGTTGTTGTTGTTGTTGTTGTTATGTAATTTCTTCAGGACCAACTAGAGCCTTCAGCCATGCTCTGGCTCGTTGGAAAGCAAATATCAGAAGCATTCTGTTCTCCAGAGAGCAGGTTCTGGTACAGATAGAGGCTGATCTATGACAGTATGTGCATGACTCCAGGGCAAATAAGTTTCATGCTTCACTAGGAACTGTTGGAAAAGTCCAAAAGTTATTTGCAAGCTGGGAACAGAAAGCCTGACCAAATAGTTGCAAGTCAGGAAAAGAGAAACTTCACAATAACAGAATGTAAGGAATGCAAGAAAAAGAGGAGTACAAGAGTTGGCCCAAATGCACACTCCTAGCACCACATAAAAAACACACAATTTAAGGAATATATGTAAATATTTCTTACAAAGACTAAGACCTTCTAAAATCCCAAGAGAGCTTAGCAATGCATAAAAAGAGAACAAAGAAGGAACAAGAGAGAAAATAAGTGACTACACTTCCATGGTTGTCGTTGTTTTGTTGTGGTTATGTGCCGTCGAGTCACTTGCGACTCATACCGACCCTATGTACAACAGCCCTAAACTCTGCTCTGTCCT
>NW_006400123.1:951423-954934 GCF_000299155.1 Elephantulus edwardii
CTGAGATGGTTCTGAAATTCAGGTGGGATAGACTCAAAGTCATATTTGGTTGCCTTGGATTTGGTTTAATTTTCCTCAGCTTCAGCTTGAATTTGCAGATGAGTAGATTACCAATTACATGTATCAACAAAGAGTTGCAGCCCTAGACATGATCATCAAAATATGCCAAGAAATTTGGAGAACAGCTTCCTGGCCAACCAGTTGGAAGACATCCCTCTTTGTTTCCCTTCCCAAAACAGATGGCCCAACAGAATGTGGAAATTGCAGAACAATATTAATAATATCACATGCAACTAAAATCTTGTTGAAGATAATTTTGAAATTACTAGAACAGTGTACTGACAGAGAACTTCCAGAAATTCAGGCTGGATTTAGGAGAAGCTGCAGCATGAAGGATGTCATTGTTGATGTCAGATGGGCCTTAGCCAAAGGCAGAGAATAACAGAAGGCTGTCGGTTTGTGTTTTATTCACTGTGCAAAGGGTTTTTATAGTATGGATCATAACAAATTATGTCTGACATTGAGAATAATGGGAATGCCAGGACTTAATTGTGCTGTTGAGAAACCTGTATCTAGAACAATAAGATGTTGTAGAGAGAGAGCTTGTAACTCCTTCTCTATCTTGTGCCAACTTTATTGTCTCTGACACACTTACCCTCATTGCCCCAGTCACTGAAACAATCCATCTCATCGAGGGTCTTCCTCTCTTGCACTGTCCCGCCACCCTTCAAAGCATGATGTTCCTCTTCAAGGACTGGTCCGTCCTTGCAACATGCCCTAAGTATGCCAGACGAAGCCTCAGAATCTTTGCCTCCAAGGAGCAGCCTGGTTTTACCCTCTCCAGGATGCACCTGTTTGTTCTCCTGGCACTCCATGGTATATTCACTGCATGGTTTAAAATCAGGAAAAGTGTACATCAGGACTGTATCCTTTCTTCATACTTATTCAGATTTTACATAAACAGATTATTTGAGAAGCTGGATTATATGTGTAAGAATATGGCATCAAGATTGGAGGAAGACTCATCTCTAAATTATGACTCCTAATAATGCCAGTATTGCTTTAGTAAGATGTGAATGGATATTTTGATACAAGTTCTGAAGTAAAAGAGAATGAGTAAGAAAATTTTGTCCGACAATTGTTTCAGAAGGTTCTCTTTCAATATTGTTTCTTGACCAAATGTAGTGAAAACTATATTTCAGTGTAGGCAATTTCTGGGTTTGTAAATATATGCCAATGATGCTTATAGGATAATGTTTGCAGTTTTATAATCTTGAACTAATTTATCTTCTCTACTTACGAAAACTCAGAATATTTCTCCAGTTCAATAGCTAGTGTATACTTAGCGAATTCAATAATGTCTTAAAGAGAAATGTGATTATGAAGACAAATCTGTTTGCGCATGATTGTATAGTATATTTTGAAACGAAATATAAATGGCTTTGGATTGTCTATACTTTTTCTTTCCCATTAGCCTGAAGAATTATCCTTCAGATCAGCAATTCCATCCAATTTATTGTTGATGGCAGTTTCTCCCCCTAATTTTGTGAATTTGCATATTAACATTATTAATCTAAAATTACTTTGGTTTGAACCTGGATAATTCTTAAATCAGTGATTTTTAGAACATTTCCTAAATTTGATGTGTTTTCATTTCTTAATGTTTTATCTAACAGCAATTGAAGTTTATGCATACCCCACATCAATTCCTGCTTCTCAGCAGTCCACCAGCCAAAGAATCCAACTTTAGAGCTGCTAAAAAACTCTTTGGAAGCACTTTTGCATTTCAGTGAGTATGACTTCGTATCACTTCTCTGGAAATGTGTAAGGAGTAGCTAACAACTAGTGCCTAATAGCGAGCAGCATAATTCTTGGAGACTTCTGTTTTCCAAAGCATCTTGACTTCTATGTGTTATACTGTGACCCGTAAAAGATCACTGATTCGTGATTTTCCATATTTTTTTTAGTGGCTCACACATAGAAAACTGGCACTCCATCCTGAGGAATGGTTTAGTTGTTGCTTCTAATACAAGACTGCAGGTACGTTTTCTGAATGCCTGAATAAGATTTCATTATTCTTCAGCACTGAGTTTAATAAGTTAGCAGTCCTGGTTTTATGCTTCTGTTCCCGCAAGGGCAAGTATATGGTGTTTAAAACACTACCTGTAATATCTAACAAGTATAGATAAATACAGAACAACAAGCATAATTGTTTTAAGCACAATCTAGGAATGAAGTGGAAACAAAGTAAATTCAATTAATTAACAATCTCTCTGCTAGAAGATAAGATCACATTTAACTATAAGAAAAAGTAATGTCGGACACAAAGTAAAATTGCATAAGCATTCTATTTAGCAAATCAGTACATTTATTGAGTAAATTGTACCTTAGTGTGTATACTCTTATAGTTGAAAGGATAGGGCTAAGAAGAAGCAAAGTAGAGATTAGAAGCCAAGAGCATGTGATGCCTTCTGTTCAGGCTCAAGGGAGCGCTGGTGTTAGCAGGTTAACGTAAGTGTAGATCTCCTTTTTTTTTACATAGGCCTGCATATTTCCATGACCAAATAAAGATATTAAGATGATAAATTAAATATACATTTACTGGATAAGCATTCAGTTCATGGTAATAATGAAGAGAATTCTCGAACATAGAAATCAAGAAATTAAATTGTTTCCGAGTTTGTTTTAAATGAACCAGAGAGTTTCAATTAGTGAAGCACTCTATAATTTGGAAAGTTTAAAAGAGGGTGAAGAGTGTTGTATAATGAAAATCTGAGTAGGGAACTTTGTTTCTAGGCCACCATGTGGGCCTTGATCAGAATGTCTTCAGAGGCATTTCAATCTTCATCTGAAATGATGGTTTGTTTTCAGATTTTTTAAGTCATTAAAAGTCAGCAGCGGTACTTTATAATAAATGATTCTGTCTGTAGTAATTTAGAAATCTTTCATCATTAATTTTTTCCCTCTCACTGTCATTTTTCATATATAAACTCAGTCTGAATTTTGAGCACAAGAATATTAGTAGTATTTCCAAATGAGACCTTGGGAGAAGAGCTCCATCAGCTTCTAATACTTATGTTCCAACACGAGACTGATTACCTGCTTTTGTAAAATATTAGCTTTTGAGACGAATGACGAACCTGTCTCCTTCCTCTTCCCATTTTAGCTCCATGGTGCAATGTATGGAAGTGGAATCTATCTTAGTCCAATGTCAAGCATATCATTTGGTTACTCAGGTAATCATATATTCATTTCTTATCTCAAATTTATTTTGTCTTAATTTGTTGTTGTTTGTGGACGATCTATCAACAATCTGCATTATGCAGATGACACAACCCTGCTCGCTGAAACTGAGGAGGACCTCATGCACTTACTGCGGAGGGTCAAGGACTGCAGCCTTCAGTATGGACTGAAGCTCAATGTCAAGAAGACAAAGATTCTCACCACTGGACCAATTGGTAGCATCAGGATGGATGGCGAAGAGATTGAGATTGTTCACAGCTTCAGTTTG
>NW_006400123.1:958277-958787 GCF_000299155.1 Elephantulus edwardii
CTCAATACTCTTCTCCAGCACCACAGCTCAAAGGCATCAATTCTCCTTCTATCCTCCTTGGTCATTGTCCAACTCTCTGATGCATAATGAGTGATAGCAAAGATCATGGCCTGTATCAGACGCACCTTAGTCTCCAGAGAGAGACCATTGCTCTTCAGCACTTTGGAGAGGTACCTAACAGCAGACTTTTCCATGGCAATGTGCCTTTTAATTTCCTGGCTGCTGGTGCCAAGACTGTTGACTAGAGAGCCAAGCAAAATAAAGCTGTGTACAATCTCAATCTCTTCACCATCCATCCTGAACTTGCCAATTGGTCCAGTGGTGAGAATCTTTGTCTTCTTGACATTGAGCCTAAATCCATATTGTAGGCTGCAGTCCTTGACA
Organism: Elephantulus edwardii; assembly: GCF_000299155.1. NCBI lineage: Eukaryota > Metazoa > Chordata > Mammalia > Macroscelidea > Macroscelididae > Elephantulus > Elephantulus edwardii. The sequence continues at coordinate 958,662 of NW_006400123.1, forward strand.
CTCTGCAGCAGCCGCTTCAGGTCTTCTTCACTTTCAGCAAGCAGGGTTGTGTCATCCGCATAACGCAGGTTGTTGATAAATCATCCACCAATCTTGACCCCACATTTCTCCTCAAAGAGCCCAGCC
>NW_006400123.1:958887-966280 GCF_000299155.1 Elephantulus edwardii
GACATACTTTGGACATGTTGTAAGGAGAGACAGGTCTTTGGAGAGGGACATCATGCTGGGTAGAGTAGAGGGACAGCGCAGGAGGGGAAGACCCTCTTTGAGGTGGATTGATTCAGTGACTGGGGTAATCGGGATGAGAGTGTCAGAGGCAATGCGATTGGCACAGGACAAAGCAGGGTTTAGGGCTGTTGTACATAGCGTCGCTATGAGTCACAAATGACTCGACGGCACATAAGAACAACAACAAACAGGCATAATTTGATATGTTTGTACTAAAGGCACTTGATTAAATATTAGAAAGAAAACAAAATACAAATGCCAAGATGACTTTCTAATACATCTCCTGAAATATAAGACAGAGCTAGTGTTGGAACCATTGACCACATGGTCGCTGAAAGGTCAGTGGGTCCAGAGAATGGGAGAGGAAGCTCTGCCATCCTTGCCTCTAAGCAGCACTCTGACCAAATCTTCTCCATGACTTACCTGCTTGTTATTTTGGTCATCCGTGGGGTAGTCAGAGCTCTTCTCCAGCACCACAAATCAGAGACAGTGCTGTTTCTCTTAGCCTTACTCGTTGCCCAGCTCTCAGATGCAGAGCAAAGAATTGAAAAGTTCACAGCCTGAATCAGGCATACCTGAATTTTCAGATTGATATCATTACTCATCAGTTATTTGGAGAGGTCCCTGACTGCAGACTTTTCCAGTATAGTACTTCTTTTGATTTCTTCATTGCTGGTATCAAAGGTGTTAATTGTGGATGTAAGGGAGATAAAATCATTGAACATTTCAGTCTTTTCTCCATCAATCATGAAGTTGTTACCTGTCAGCCCACTGGTAGCCATTTTTGTCTTCTTCATTTTTAAGGTTGTAGATTTGTATCTTTCTGCAAGTGTTTAAAGCCTGCCTCACTTTCAGCAAGCAGAGTTGTGTTATCTACATAATGTAGATTGCTGATCAATCATTCTCCTGTGTGATGCCACCATCTTCTTGATAAAGTCAAACTTCTCCAATTATTTCCTTATTACACTGATTGAATAGATACAGGGAAATCATACAGTCCTGATGCAGTTTTCCTGGTTTTAAACCAAGCAGTGTGTTCATGTGTGTATGTTCTCTCTCTCTCCCCACAAGTTTCTTGGTTTATGTGTAGGTTTCACATGAGCATGATTAAATGTTCTGGGATTCCCAGTCTTCTAACTGTTAGCCGTAGTTTGTTATGATCCATACAGTCAGATGCCTTTGCATAGTCAATAAAACTCAAGTGCACATTCTTGTGATATTCTCTGCTGTCTGCCAAAATTTTTATATCAGGAGTGATGTTTCTGGTGCTATGGCTTGAACTTCTGGAATTTTCCTGCTCTAGCAGTGTTTAGATTATCTTCAACAATATTTTTCTTGCATGCAATAGTAGTGATATCATTTGATAATTTCCACACTCTGTTGTATCACCTTTCTTGGGAATGGGAACAAATACTGATATTTCCCAGTCAGTTTACTAGGTAGTTGTCTTCCAGATTTCCTGGAATAAGTTGATGAGCACATCCAGAGCTTCATCTGTTACTTGAAATACGTCCATTGAATTCTGTGACTTCTGCAATTATACATATATATGCATTTGCCTGAGAACCAAGAATTACACCTTTTATCAAATTCTTGAACATCTTTGAGCTGAGAAAAATCTAAGAATTATTCCGCTGAAAATGAAGTAGCTTCTGAATTTGTTTTTGGAAGATGTAGAGCCTATAATCAGTGAGTGGAACAGACCCTTAGCCATCTCACAGTTTCAATTTATGGAGATCCAATGTGTGTCATAGTAGAAGTGTAGCTCTGTCGTATCCTCAGTGGCTGATTTTTTATAAGTAAATCATCAAACCATTCTTCTCAGGCATCAGGATGGACTCTTAAATTACTAGCTTTCCAGCTGCATCACCCAGGAACTACTGGGCCTATAGTAGCCTTTGCTTTCCCAAAGAACCTTGTCTGAAATCCTAGGCCTATCTCTCAACCTAAATACACCCACCTCTGCGCCTTGGGCGAAAGCCTCATTTGGAATTCTAGATATGAGCCATTCAGAATGGGATCAACAGGTTTATTCCATTCTCAGTAGCCCTTTGAAACAACACAAAATAACGCATCTCAACTTCTGTTGTGCTAGTAGATGGATGCTTTCAGATAAAGTATATAGATGCAAGATAAAACAACTGTACTCATTCTAAAACTGACAGGATTTTCATTTTACTTTTCTAAAACTCTTCCTAAGACATTATACCCAATAATATATCCAAGAGACATTATAAGCTACCTCTAAATATATCATGGCAAATAAAACTCGCGTAATTTCTCTTAATTAGAAGAAACTGTTTCAGCTCTAAACAGAATTTAGTATAGGTCAATAAGTTGCTAATGAAGGTAAGATAATGTTCATACCTCTTTAATCTTTATCTCCCCTCCTATTAATCAAATGATGAAAATATCATTTAGAATCTAAAAGACTTTAAAAACTGAGTATTGAGAATTTCCCAAATATATAGATTTAATTCAAAAGAATTTGCTAGCTGTGTTTTTAATGGAAAGAAAACCAACTGAGATTTCTACCTCCTAGCATAAGAGTGGGTTTTTAAAGGCTGTAACTCAGATTGGAGATCACTCAACTTTCTCCTAAAGAACTGCTGGGTTAAAACCATCAGTGTTCAGTGAAGACTGAGAAAGAGGGGATAAATAATATATAGAGCATTGAAATAGATGATGGAGAGAACTGTTTAAAAGGGATATATGATTATGTATTATTGTGATGACAGGAGTCCAGAATGAAGGCTGTACAGTGGAGTGGTCTGGGGGGTGGCAGGGTTTGAGGAATTGTATAACAATGAAAGAATTTTTCTTTTACTTTTTAAAGAGAAGAGCTAATTGGGGGGACGGGGTGGGCAGGGCGAAAAATGCAGCAGTGAATGAATGGAAACCGTAAGTCTCTGTAAACGTTCATTAAAATTAATTAAAATAAAACCAGAACACAATCATTTGCCTTTGGGTTGGGAGTTCAATTCTTAAACACTAGGTCACCAGAGGTCCCAAATTCAAAACCCACTTTCAACCCCACGTAATAAGAACCAGAGAATTGGGTTTGCATTTGGGAGACCCGTTGTGACCATCTCTCGCCTAATGCATTGTACTGTGAGATAATGTATTTTGAACTTCACCATACAGCATGGTTTCTCAGTAATTTGTTTGGCTGATATTTTCAGGGATGAACAAGAAGCAGAAGGTGTCGGCCAAGGATGAACCAGCTTCAAGCAGTAAAAGCAGCAGTGCATCACAGGTGGTGTACAAATGTCTTAGATATCTAACATTGCTGTAATAGAGATACCACGAGTGGATGGCCTTAATAAACAGAAATGTATTGTCTTATAGTTTGTAAGTGGAAAATAGGCTTGCTCACTCTCTGTCTCTCTCTCGCGCGCGCTCTCTCTCTCTCTTCCCTCCAGAATCTATAGATCTAGCTAACATTCACATACCTTGGAGATTTCTGTGTCCTGACCTTTCCTCTGGTCTCAAGGCCTAGGTCTAAAATTATATACTCCACTCCTTATGATTATTTTTTACTGGTACTATGATGTTTCCCCTCATCATCAGCTAGCTTGAACTCTTCCTCTTTTATCTCTAAATTAAATGTATTATTGCCATACTCTAAGGAAAGTCCCCTTAGATGAGGACTAAACTGGGATTAGAAAGTATTGTATTCTACCCTTAGTTCTCCTCCAACTAAATTAGAGAGGTGGGGTAGGTGGAAGGGTGAAGGATAGGTCATTACATAACTTTATACCAGTGTGTATCTATCCCTATGTATGTATCTATATGTATCTCTATGTACTAGTATGTATTATGGGGAACACAGTTCATGACATGATCAAAGTGACTATGTGCAACTACTGAGCTGTGAATGCACTAACTCTAGGGATTAAAAAATGCTCGGGCTTTTTAATTGGTCATTCTTTCATGGAGAACTAAAATTTATTTTAACATGTAATAAGATTTTATTCACTAAATATCTATTGAGCTACCACTATATGCCAGAGACCCTGCAAGACATTGGGAATACGGCAGAGACTATAAAGAGAAATCCAAGTTTTATTCAGCCTGCATTCTAGACTAGAAGAAAACAAATTAGATCAGTGGATAGATAATGCCATATGATGAGAAATAGTCTAGAAAAAAGTCAAAGAAAAGGGATAAAGAATGCCTTTTAGTGAAGGGAAAGGAGAGATGAATGTTGTTGGTGTAGACAAAAATAGGTGGCAACATCGGGGGTAGTAGAAAGTGCCTCTTGCTGTGGCTCCCTTGAAGAAAGAGTATTCCAGAGTGGAATAACCACGAATCTCTTATTGTTTCAGAGAAGACAAACATTCTAGGAAGATTAAAATAAAAAATTCTATCTAATGAACAACAGAACTTAATTTAAAAAGAAAAATGTTTCTATCTTCTTCACCCACTTCACTCCCTAAAATATGTCTTCTGTGCAAGATATTTCTGAATGTGTTAACAGTGATACTATTAAGTGGATTTGTTGTTGTTGTTGTTAAAGTTCCATCGAGTCACAGGCGACTCATAGCGACCCTATGAAGGAGAGTCCTCGACGCTTGGGTGTCTTTCATCCTCTCTCCAGTTTCATAGGGTTTCCGGAGGCAAGCTGTTATGGAAGTGGATGCCACTCCTCCTTCCACGCTTGTTTTAATTGGGGAGCTCCACCCCACTCTCAGTCCACATTGGGTAGCCAACCATCAATGCATTTGACACATCAGTGTCACAGTGTTCAGCCTCACAGCAACCACAAGTGACCACGGTACTGCAACTTGTACACCAGGGCTATACAGCCTAGAGGAATGTCTGAACACAAACAATGAAAGACTGGCCCGAGGGCTGTGGATTAAAAGTCACCCATGAAGTGGATTAGGGCATTTTAAAATTTTTCTGAACTATTATGTATGAATGTGTTGGTTTTAGGTAGTTAGATGGTTTGGGTATTGGATTTTAATATTCAAGAAGATTATGCAAACATAATTTTGTTTACCTTGATGTAAGAATGGCAAGAATCCAATAAAATAAATTAGAGCCCTAGTTTATGATATGAAAATCTTTTACTACAACTAAGCATTAATATTAATTCACTTATCTTGAGAGTGCTTTAATGATGATGATGTACAAAAATTAAATTATGTAACACATAGCTTGATACTAAAAGAATCCATGATACTATCACTGATATCTGCTAGCCTAGATAAGCTTGGCTTATTTATTTACTTTTTAAGCTGGAATTATCTTAAAGACATGTTTTTCAGGGTTTTTAAATGTCTGTTTTCACTCTAATTTCTAAATTATTTTGGTATTTAGTCACAGAAAAAAGGACAACAATCTCAATTCCTGCAGAGCCGTAACTTAAAATGCATTGCTTTATGTGAAGGTAAGCTAAGTTTCACAAACCTCATCACATTGCTGCCCATCTTACCTATATATAAGAATTCAAATGTATATATACACATGTTCATAGTGGAATAGTGAAAGCATTGTGCCATGTGACTATCCCTAAGGGCACAAATGGAAAATAGATACAATAGACATCATAAAGGTTTTAACATTTAAAAGACACATTTAACAGGGATTCAGACAGTGCTAAATACTGCTCTAGGTAGATATTTCAGGATAATAAGTAAATCCTTTTTTTATTAATTTTAATGAACGTTTACAGAGACTTTGGATTTCCTTTCATTCCTTGTTGCGTTTTTCTCCCTGTCCACCGCCCCCTCCCCATTCACTCTTCTCTTTGAAAAGTAAAACAAAAATTCTTTCATTGTTAAAGAGTTCCCCTCCACCCCAACTCCACTCCATTCTGTAGCCTTCATTCTGGACTTTTGTCATAACAACAATAACTAATCATATATCCCTTTTAAACACTCATCTGTCTCAATGCAGTGTGCATTATTTATTCCCTCTTTCTCAGTCTCCCCCAACACTGATGTAGTCCTGTTTTACAAAAGTAGCACTATGCAATATTTGTCCTTTTGTGATCTTTTTGAGGAGGCAGTGCTTATTTATCACTTTTGTTAATATGTTACCTTGCTTGCTTTTTGAGTTGATGTTAAGCTTATGATACTGTGAAAACTTTGAAAGATGAACCACACATTAAGGAAATAACTCGAGATATTTCTGCTTCTGCACTAAAATTATTCTTCTATTATGAATGTAGACAAAAAAAGTTTAATACCTTACAATTTTCTTTGTTTTTGTTTAAAAGTCTGACTTGGCTAAAAAGTCATCCCCGCTCCACCCCTTTGGTCAAGAGTTAAACTGTTGTTGTTGCTAAGGATCATCGAGTTGGAGCTGACCCGTAGCTGACCCTCCAGCAGGTTTGCCATTAATTGCATGAGAGGACATTGCCCATCCTTCTCCTGCAGAGCAGCTGATGGATTGGAACTACATACCTTCCGAATTGCAGTGCAGTTTCTTAAACTTTTAGCTGCCTTTTAACTTGTCAAGACTTGAGCTTTATGTCAGCTCAACTCAACTCACCATTAATTCAGAACTGACTCTTAGCTGACCTTCCACTGAGTTTCCAAGATTGTAAATGGCACTAGAGGAGATTTCCCATCTTTCTCCCAAAATGTCCCTGGTGGCTCTAAACCACCAGAGGTGGCTTTGTGTTATGCAGGGTGTTACTGTCCACTACATAATTCTCAAGGCCCAGGGAAGCTTTGTTTCTAATAATCTATGAGTTACTTCTCTCCTGCTGTTAAAAGAGTTAATTGTTTATCACATGTGATGATGTTGTTACAGGACCGTGCATTGTTTTATTTATATTTCTTCTTAGTTAATAAGACTGAATATTATTCATTTGTTTATTTATCTTTGTGCTTTTGTTTTCTGGTTTCTAAAGAGAAGGGATATAGAAACTTGTACGGATTTGAAATTTTTTCCAATAAAGTAATTCTTTAATTTTGTCTTCAACCTACAGTAATCACCTCACCTGATCTGCACAAACATGGAGAGATATGGGTCGTTCCAAATACGGATCATGTCTGCACACGGTTCTTTTTTGTGTAAGTGATAGTGCTCAAATTTGTATTTTATTGTTCTCTTCATAAATGAGGTAGTGATCTCTGTTACTATTTAGTTACTTTAGCTGTCAAATTGTAACACACAAGTAATTTCGTTTACTCTTACCTTAGTATGTTTTGTCTAAATTTCAGAAACATATATATATGTGTGTGTGCACTCACAGAAAGTTGGTGAAAGTTAGATAATATTTTTTCTCAATTAATTTTAAGTTAGCATTTAGCCATTTAAAAAAATACGTATTTTAGATATAAAGCAGTGTTTAACCTTTTAAAAAATATATATGTAT
>NW_006400123.1:966511-972452 GCF_000299155.1 Elephantulus edwardii
TGTGTGGATGTATATATGAATACATATACACAGATAGTAGTAGTGTGCATGTCTACTCCCATATACACTTAATAGAGTTTCCAAAATATATTATGATTGAGGATAAAGAAACACCAAACAATAGTGAAACAGAGTTATATCTATAAAAGGTTGGTTTACATTCCATATACATAAGCTAGTAATGCAAGACTTAATTAATGTGAAATGTTTTTTGGCAAAGCCATGTCATAAGAGAGCCAATTACATAGAAGAACTTTCTTCATTCATAAATAGTGAGTTCAGTTAGCCTGTTCCTCATAACACTATCCTGGCCCAGCAACTTTCTCCTTTCTCCTTCTACTTCATCCATCATCTTATCATACAATCTTTGAGGACCTCTATTTAACCTTTATGTTGTTCAGATAAAAGAAGCCACAGATTACACTGTTTTATCTAATATTAAGAGCCCATGTCAGAATGAGTACATCAGCATATTTGTTTCAGTGGATCATGCATTCATAGTATTCTATACCTTCCCCATTCGATGCCTTAGCTTACCAGATTTGAGTCACAGTAAAAATACAATCAGCTCTCTGGTTTTCTTTTGGATGATGTGAAAGCTATGATTATCATGAAATGCATTTTTAGGCCATAGGTTTTTTTTATTCCTGACTCAGATTTGAATCAGAAAGTTTCAATCCTGGCCCTCCAGTTATTAAAAATTATGAAATTAAATAAATCAATACTAAACTCATTGGTTTTGATCTGGAACTGACTCACAGTTGATCCTTCAGCAGATTTTTCAGAGGGTCCCACAACTAGACACACCCTGGAAACACCTTTCTCATATCATTCATGTTTGTTTCATGGTATTTGCATGCTTATTTGTTTTATGGTTTACTGTTATGATTATAGCACTTACCTGTCAGTATGCTATATTGGGAGGATAACGTGTGTTGCTGCTTATTTTTTAGTGTGTGTATGTATATATGCTTACTTGTTTATAGATTGCTGTTAGGAGTACAGCACTTGTCTGTCAGTTTTATGTACTGGACTGTCTTGGAGGCTGCTATGATGCTGGAAACTCTGCCACTGGAATTTCAAATACCATAATTGTTCCCATTCCCACAAAAGATAATCCAGTGGAGTGTAGAAATTATAGAACTACATCATTAATATGCAAAACCATTAATAAAAAGTAAAATCTTGCTGAAGATTATTTAGAAATGGCTAGAAGAGGACAATGGCAAGGATCTCTTCCAGAAATTCAGGCTGGATTCAGAGGAGGCTATGGCACCAATGATATCATTGCTGAATCTTGATAAAGTCAGATGAATCTTTGTTGAAAGCATAGAATACTAGAAATATGTTTATCTGTTTGTATTGACTGTCCCAAGACATTAGACTGTTTGGATCATAACAAATTAGGGTCAGCAATGAGAAGAATGGTAATCCCAGAACACTTAATTCTGCTCTTCTGAAACCTGGATAAAGAAGCAGTTGTCCAACAAAATGAAAGACCACTGCATGGTTGAAAATAAGGAAATATGTGCATCAGAGTTGTATCTTTGACTATTAACTATTCAATCTGAATGCTTGCATATAATTTGAGAAGTTGAACTATATGAAAAAGAATATAGCATAAGGATTCAAGAAAAATTCATCATCAACCAGTGTTGACACAACCTTATTTGCAGAAAAATAAAGAGCACTTGAACAGAAAGTGTAGAGGACTTGAAATTTACTGAAGAAGATCAATGACTACAGTCTTAAATATGGATTATATTTCACCAACAATAAAACAGAACAAAAATTTTCTCCAGTGGACCAGTAAGCAACGTCATAATAGAGAAAAGATGGAAGTTTCTAATGATTTCATGTTACTAGGCTCCATAATAAACACTTGGGCTAACAGCTGTTTTTGTTGTTGTTATTATGTGCCATTGAGTCCCCTATGACTTTTTGTGACCCTCTGTACAACATTTTTAAGTCTGCCCTGTCCTGAGTCAGTCTCACTGACTCCAGCACACCTACCATCACTGCTCCAGTTATTGTATCAATCCATCTCATCCAGGGTCTTCTTCTCCCTCCCACCTTCCAAGCATGATGTTCTCCAAGGATCAGTCCGTTCTGGCCACATGCCCAAAATATGTGAGATGGAGCTTCAAAATCCTAGCCTCCAAGGAGAAACTTGTTTTTACGCTCTCGGTGACACACCTATTTGTTTTCTTGGTGGTCCATGGTATGTTCAAGACTCTTCTCCAGCACCACAACTCTAAGGCATCATTTTTTTTTCTTTTTCTGTCATCCTCAGTCATTGTCCAGCTCTCTGATGCATAGCAAATAATTGGGAAAACCATAGTCTGGATCGGGTTCACCTTAGTCTCTAGACTGACATCGTTGCTTCTCAATACTCTGGAGAGGTCCCTGACAGCAGATTCACCTAATGCAATTTGTCTTTTGATTTCCCAACTGCTGGTGCAAAGAGTGTTGATTGTGGAGCCAAGCAAGTTCCAAATATTAACAACCTCAATCTCTTCATCCATCATGGTGCTACCAGTTGGCTCAGTGGTGGGAATCTTTGTCTCCTTGATGTTGAGCTTCAACCCATGTTGAAGATTTCAGTCCTTGACATTCTGCAGCAAGTGCTTCAGGTCCTCCTCAGTTTCAGCAAGCAAGGTTGTATCAGCTGCATAATGTATGTTGTCGATGTGTCTTCCTCCAATCCTGATACCACAGTAAAGAAACCAAAAGATGTGATGTATTGGAAAAATCTGCTTCCAAAGGCTTCCCCTAAAGTGCTGAAGAGCATGGTTGTCAGTCTAAAGAATCACCCAAGCCATGGCCTTTTCAATTACTTGCTTACTATGCATCTAAAAGTTGGATATTGAATAAGAATGACAGTAAATGAATAGATGCCTTTGACTTGTGGTGTTGGAGCAGAGTTCTGAATGTCCTCGGAATGCCAAAAAGGCAAACAAAGCCCTGTTGGAGGAAGTGCAGCAAAGGTACTTCATACAAGCAAGAAGGGTGAAACTAGGTCTCATGTATTTTTGGCATGTTGTTAGGAGAGACCAATCCTTGGGGGGGGGGGGGAATACCATGCTGGGGAAAGTGGAAGGTCAAAGAAAGAGAGGAAGACTCCCAATGAAACGGATTAACACAATGACTTAACTATGGGTTTAGCTTATCAGAGGTAATGAGGTTCATGCATGATAGGGTAATTTATAGTCAGCTTAATGACATCTAACAACAACATAAGAAGTGTTGTTTCTCCCATGGAGCGGCTGGTGGATTCAAAACACTTGTCTTTTGGTTGTCAGCACAACTCCTTACTCAGCGGGTCATCAGGGCTCCTTTCTACTTATTTATAAAATTATATTAGCCAAATTACATAATCCCATTAGCTTCATTTTTAAAACAAGTGTAATCTACTTACCTGTGTCAAACAGAATCTGTCGTCTACAACCGCAAAGCTCTAGGGATAGTAAAACTGCAGGTCTAGCAAAGTAACCTGTTTGTGATTGCACCAGAGCTTTTACACCATAGGGTCAAAAGGACAAAAGAAGGAAGCAGTTCCCACACTTGGTAAGAGACTCATTTGTAGATCAGTGTTACTATAAGTATTCCTCAACTAAAGGTTGAAGAATACTTTAGTCCCTCAACAGAGGTAGCCCAAAGTTCATATGTAGCAATGAAATTAGAGAATTAACACTTTGACTTAGTTTTGTAACCAGCATCCTATCAGGAGGCAAAAGGATATTGTACAATAATCTACATAGTTAGACTCTTTTTTTTAATATGAAACACTTCACGAATTTGCATGTCATCCTTGCGTAGGGACCATACTAATCTTCTTTGTATCATTCCAGTTTTAGTATATGTGCTGCTGAAGTGAGTACCATATTTAGACTCTGGAGACAGAGTATAAGGTAGAGAAGGGTTCTAAGTGGAACTGGAAGCTCTAGAGGAAGCTCTTTGGTACACTACCTTTTATAAGGTCATTATAAAGCCTATTTCATTTAGCAGAGTGCTCCTCTACATTGAAAGCTACTCATTAGATATATTTGTTCCTATCCTTTCTTGATCATCTTCATTGCTGCTGTTAGAAGAAACATTCAGTCACAAAAGAAACATTCCAAAAGAAACATTCAGTCACAAAGTTGATGGGGTTTTGTTTTGTTTTGTTGGTTCGGTTTTGTCTGTTCATTTGGTTTTTTGTTTTCAGGAAGCTTACAATTTGAACAGAACAGTAACTTTAAAGTTCTTTTTTAGCCTGTGATCTTGAAATAATCTACACTTTTTGGCATCCTGTGTATATTTGTTTTTATTAAATTAAATAAGCCTTATTTATCTAAGAATGCAATAGTCATTTCTAATATACTTTCTTAAATATTTTCTATAAAATGTACAGAAAACAAGTCTGTAGTAGTACATGTGTAGGATGTGTGTATTAATTTTAGATACGAATATCCAATTTTTTTTTAATTTTATTTTATTACTTTTTGTGTGTACCATCAAATCAGATCCGACTGGTACATGAGAAGATTGTCCCTCCTTCTCCAGCAGAAAATCTGGTGGATTCAAACCACACGCCTCTGGGATTGCAGTGCAACTTTTTACCACTAGGCCACCAGAGCTCCGAATATCCAAATTTCTTAAGGAAAAATTGGGAAAAGATCATCAGAAGAAAATACTTTCAGTATAGAAAAATAGTTTCCAAGTAATATAATCAGAAAAAACCTCTTAAGATAATGATTTTTCACTGCTTTATAAACACAAATCAGAGTTCATCCTTTTTCTCTACACCCTCAGGAGAGACAAAGCTAATTAAGGAAAACTGATAAGATTAAAAGCAGATCAAAAGGAGAATCTAGTCACTAATTATTATATACTCTCATTACAACCATCAGGTTGTGTATACAAGATAAGATCATCATTTCTCTTAGTGGTGTCTCCCAAGTGAGTGGTAACATTTAGGAGAAAAACTGGATGAGAATGAAGCTACTTCCCACAAATATACAATTAATCAGATGAAAACATAAGTTCTGTTGTTTTTTAAGTCTACTGTATCTTGTGTTGTATGATCCTTAAGATATATCTTCTTTTAATAACTAGATATAAATGAATGTAATTTCATCTTTTCTGTTATTAAGTGGTATTAGAAATTAACTTCCACAGTTCTCTGATTCCCAAGTGAAGAAAGTAATAAAAAGATAATAAAACAGTTATTTAGTAGACTAATCACATTCTTCTTCCAATAAAGTATAACACAGAATGAAAGATTATTTAGGACAAAATGTTAGGGATCAGGATCAGAAAAAAAAATTAAACTGAAGTTAAAAAAGAAGGAAGCACTTAGGGGGAAAAGGGAGAATGAGAAGTTTGAAAATATTTTGCTGGGAAATTACAAAATGAGTAAACTTAATTAAAAAATAAATGCTCTAGGCAAAATAATTCAGATGTCATTGTTAGTGTCCAAAAATTGTTGATAAAGCCCGATTTCATTACTGACCTTAATTCATGTGTGCAAGGTCGTTATGGCCCATATGAAAGAAAACAGCTGTTTTAGAAGCATCCAGATGTCAGACTCAAGAGAATTTGGAAAGTGAAAATATCTGTTATGCTCCAGTCTTATATTTATAAATGTTCACTATCCATTTCATGTGTAATTTAAAAGTTGGAGATGATCTTTAATAGTCTTTTTCATAACTTATATAAAGTGATAAAATCCAAAAGAAGGAATTCTTGATTTAACAAGATAACAGTAGAGGTGTTTCTAGTATCAAGCTGGATTCAGAAGAGGCTGTGGAATAAGGGAAGCCAAACAAATATTGGCTGAAAGTGGAGAATACCAGGAAGGGTTTTACTTATGTTTTACTTATTAGACAAAAGCATTGGACTATGTAGCTAATAGTAAAATATGGACAGCATTGAGAAGACTAGGTATTCTAGAACTCTT
>NW_006400123.1:972812-976826 GCF_000299155.1 Elephantulus edwardii
CCGTCTCTTCCTATGCAGTTTACAGCCTCTGAAAGCCTGCTAGAAGCTTAGCTATGAGTCATTTTGAACTCAGCAGCCATGAGGATAAGGCTACTAGTTCTTATGCAAAACCTCTTCATAGATCAGGAAGCACTCATTTGAATAGAACAAAAGCATACTGCACTGTTTAAAATTAGGAAGAGATGAGATGTTGTATCCTGTCCCCATGTCTATTCAGTTTGCTGCTTGGAAAATAGAGAGTACGGGAAAGAGTGGAAGACCCTTATCTTGGATTGACCCTTGCCAGAAGGGATTGATACAGTAACTGCAGCAATGGCCTTGAGCATGGTGGAGGTAGTGAGAATGGCACAGGATAGGGCAAGGTTTTTATCTAATGTTCATAAAAGTCATTATGAGTTGGTATTGACTCATCTGCACCTAACAGTAACAAGAACATTAAGTTTGTATGCAGAGCAAGTAATTCAAGAAGCTGGGTTCTATGAAGAAGAATAATGTGGCAATAGTATTAGCGATTCACTAACAGCCTGCGGTATGTAAATACACAAATTTGCTCCCAGAAAACAAAGACGTGAAGAACTTAATAATCAAACTCAAAGTCTACAACTTGAAGCATGCACTATACCTCAAATAAAAGAAAACAAAAGTTCTTAAAATTGGGCCAATAAACAGCATCTTGATAAATGGAGGAAAAAAATTGAAGCTATAAAAGATTTCATTTTACTTGGATCCAAAATCAATACCCATAGAAGCAACAGTCAAGAAATGAAATGATGTATTTCATTTTTGCGTCAGCCAGATCTGCTGCCAAAGACTTCACTAAAGTGCTAAAAGACAATGCTGTCACTTCAAAGACTAGAGGACACCTGACCCCAAACATGATCTTTTCAGTTGCTTCATTTGCATATTAATGTTAGACAATGGACACAATCAGTTGATGTCTTTGAATTGTGTATAATATTTGACAGAGTATTGAATATATAACGTTGTTATGTGCCGCCGAGTCACTTGCAACTCATAGAAACCCTATGTACCCTAAATCCTGCTCTGTCCTGTGCCAATCTTATTGTCTCTGACACATGTAACCCCATTACCCCAATCAATGAATCAATCCATCTCATCGAGGGTCTTCCTGTCCTGGGCTGTCCCTCCACCCTCCCAAGCATGATGTCCCTCTCCAAGGACTGGTCCCTCCTTGCAATATGTCCAAAGTATGTCAGACAAAGCTTTAGAATCCTTGCCTCCAAGGAGCAGCCTGGCTTCATCCGCTCCAGGACAAACCTGTTCATTCTCTTAGCAGTCCATAGTATATTCAATACTCTTCTCCAACACCACAGCTTAAAGGCATCGATTCTCCTATCAACCCTAGTCTTTGTCCAGCTTTCTGATGCATAGCAAGTGATTGCAAAGACCACGGCCTGTATCAGGTGCACCTTAGTCTCCAGACTGACATCGTTGCTCTTCAGCACTTTAGAGAGTTCTCTAACCGTGGACTTTTCTATCACAATACGTCTTTTAATTTCCTGGCTGCTGGTGCCAAGAGTAAAGCTGTTATCAATCTCCATCTCTTCACCATCCATCATGGTACTGCCAGTCTGCCCAGTGGTGAGAATCTTTGTTTTCTTGATATTGAGCCTCAGTCTATACTGAAGGCTGCAGTCCCTGACCTTCCAAAGTAAGCACTTAATATAACGTAGTAATATAACAAAATGATAAACAAATCATAGTCATAGTGTTTCTTGGACATAAGGATGATGACATTTCATTTCACATACATTGAGATTTATTACCCAAAAAGCCCATTCTCTAGAGAAGGACATCATGCTGGGAAAAATAGAGGGCAAAGGAAAAAAAAGAAAGTCCCCAATCAGTAGCAGCAACAGTGAGTTTAAGTACAATAGAGATTAGGACAGTGCACAATCAGGCAGAGTTTCATACTGTTGTGCATAGAGTAGAATCTGAGTCAGATACTAATACAATATTGTTCTAGGCTCCCACAGCCCCCACCAGTGCTATAGGACAGCTTAAAGATGGGAGTATGTCCTTGACCTCAACTGTTAAGAGATCAAGGAAAGGTTTTTTATGTTTTTTAAATCCTGTTTATTTGAGGTAAAAATCAAGACATTGAGTAATGCTTTAGTTCACAGCACACAAATAAAAAAATGACTTTTCCCTTATTTTTTTTTACTGAATAAATATAAGATAGAGACCCTTTCCATTTCTTAAAACATCTCCAGCATTTCTGAGATTTAAAATCTCTAAGAACCAAAGAAATCACCTACAGAAAAGAAAATATTTTGGGGTACCTAAGACAATCTAGGTAAGGCTATTCCTTAGTAAAGGACATCTTAGAAAGATGAAGGGTCAGCGAAGGAGGGGAAGACTCTCAATGAGATGAACTGACACAATGACTTCAGCAGGGGGCTCAAGTATGTTGGAGATGGTGTAGATGTCTCAGGTTAGGACAGGGTTCAGGTCAGCTGTTTATAGGGTCACTATGAGTGGTACTTGATTCAATGGCACCTAACAACAACAAAAAGTCAGGAGTTACTATCCAAATCTATTTTCTCTTTTAAGATCTAGTTCACATACTATCTCTTCTTGAAACTCCCAATCAAAATTAAGTTCTTTAACCATTCTTCTAGTTCATTATAAAAATCCATTTAAAACTAATTATATCTTTTTTGTTTGTTTTAGGGGGGTTGGATGAGGGCAAGAAGTGTTTTATTATTGTGTATTTTAAATATAATCTCGTTGAAATATAGCTGCACTTGGTAAGAATGAAATATTTGGGGTGCTGTATCATTGCTATTTCTCTCGCATAGAATTGTTTTTTGTCATTTTTATTGGTTTGCTTACGAAGTTTGTATATATTGTATTTCATACTATTTTTCATTAACATTGTGTCTCATACAATCATTCTCATACACTGTTTTATAAAATTAATCACCAGTGGACCTTGCCCTTCATTACTCTGTCTTTTCACCCAGATCCTTCAATTTCCTTCCCCCCTGCACTCCACCCACAAAACTGTAACCCTGTGGTTTTGCCCCTACCTATCCTCACCCCTCCACTGCTACCCCTTCCACCCTTCACAAAGGTAGGCACTCTGCATAGCGGAGTAGACTTGAAGGGAAGGATTGTATAACAGTGAAAGATTTTTTCTTTTACTTTTCAAAGAGAAGAGCGAACTGGGCGGGGGTAGGTTGGGGGGCTGCGAAAAGTGCAACAGTGAATGAATGGAATCCAAAGTCTCTGTAAACTTTCATTAAAATTAATTTTTTTTAAAAAAAGACTTAAAACAAACAAAAAAAAACCCAAAAAGGTGTGCACTCCTAAACAGCCAACTTCTTCCCTCATCTTTTTTGCATTTCCTGCTGTATTTGTACTCGTTTGTGTCTGTGTGTCTCTGTTTCTGTGTGTGTGAGAGACAGTATGTGAGATAGTTGTATGATGTATTTATACTTAAATACTGTTTTTAATATTGTGTTGAACATACCATGGACTGCCACGAAAACAAACAGATCTGTCCTGAAGAGGGTGAAACCAGGCTGCTCCTTAAAAACAAGGATTTTGAAGCTCTAGCTCACATATTTTGGGTACATGGCCAGAAGAGACCAGACCTTGGAGAAGGGACATCATGCTTGGAAGGATGGAAGGACAGTGTAGTAGAGGAAGACCCTGGATGATATTGATTGGCTCAGTGACTGGAGAAATGGAATTAAGTCTATCTATACAAGATGATGAGATTGGCTCAGGATAAGGGCAGGTTTCAGAACTAATGAGTCTCAGGTGACTCGTTGACACATAACAACAACATCATCATATCCGTATTGACTCATAGAAGACCCTCCAGTATATTTTCAGATTGTAAATCTCACAGGAAGAGATTTCCTGTCTATCTCCCAAGAAGCAGCTCGTGGATTTGAATCATGTGCCTTGTGGTTGGCAGCACAGCTCCTTAGCACTAAGCCACTGAAGCTCCCTATTGATAATACTAATCTAGGTAAACTGACA
>NW_006400123.1:978526-979873 GCF_000299155.1 Elephantulus edwardii
TAATCAAATTATTATCTAAAATATAATTACTTTTCCCCTAAAAGACATAGTAATTACTGCCCTTTAATTTTACACTTTTGCTTCCATTCTTCACAGAACAGGAGATAGTGGCCTAGTGGTATGGAGGTGCACAACCCAAAGGCAAATACTTTTAATCCACAGGCTGCTCCTTGGGAGAAAGATGGGCAGGCTCCTTCTATCCAGTTTGAAAACCTGATGGAGGGCCAGCTCTGGATCGAATCTGACTCAATGACACATAACAATAATAGTTGTGTTACTCAGCTAAAGCTAGCAAAGAATCTTTATGTAAAATACCGGCATGAATAAATATTTATTATGACTATTGCCATATAGTTGGTTTCAATTCACAGATATCCTATAGGACAGAGTCGAATTGCCTGATAGAATTAGTTTTGTTTGTTTCTTATTTATTTTTATTCTGTTTTATTTAAAAAGTTTGAATACATTATTTTTCACAAAAAATTCTTCCCATTCCCCTCACTCCACCCACCCATCAAATTGTGCAACCCTGTGATTAACACCCTCCATGCCACCCATCCTCACCCCTCTATTTCCACTCTCCCCCTCCACCTTAGATCCTCGTACTCATTTTACAATAATGGTTTTATGCAGAATTTGTTCTTATGGGTCTGAGTTAGTTCACTCAGCATAATGCTCTCCAGTTTCTCCTAGGTTAGGTAGTAATTTGCAGAATTTTTGCTGTGTAGTATTCCATTGTATGGATGTACCACAACTTCTCAATCCAGTCATTTGTGGTTGGACATCTGGGCTGTTTCAATGTTCTTGAAGTGGTGAATAATGCTGCTATGAATATTGGTATTCAAGTTTCCATCTGAATCTCAGTTCTCATTTTCTTGGGTTTATTCCAAGCAGTGGAATAGCTGGGTCATGTGGAATTTCTATGTTCAGCTTTTGAGGAAGCACCAAACTGCTTTCCCGAGTGGTTGTACCATTGTACAATCCCAACAACATTGTAAAAGAGTTCTTATCTCACCACATCCTCTCCAACATTTATGACTTGCTGCTCTGTTAAATTTTGCCACTGCTACTGGAATGAGATGGTATCCCATTGTGGTTTTGATTTGCACATTACTTCATATGTCTATTGGCCATTATCTTCCTGTGAAAATGCTTTCGGTGTCTTTTGCCCATTTTGTAATCGGATTATCAGACTTTTTCTTGTGGAGATCCAGAAATATTCTGCAAACTTTCATTATGAGACTCTTGTCGGTGATGGTATTCCCAAATGTTTGGTCCCACTCAGTTGGTTTTATTTTCACCTTGTTGGAAAGTTTTTGAGGAACGCAGTGATTTAATCTTTAGAAG